>NC_061490.1:22491815-22791815 GCF_022539355.2 Hippoglossus stenolepis
ACAAAACATGCATAACATTGTCTCTGACAGAATGCCATCTTGTGAAGGCTGCTTATTGGGCGCCAAAGGATGTTAACATAAGTTTAGTTGCAGTTAAGCTGAATGTTTCCAGCTGCAGTGATTCAATTTTCATGACTTGACCCACATTCCAGCCTGCGAAAAAAGAATGAATTGTCGATTTCTCTTGGAGAGAGCAACATCGCAAATCTGTTATTCTTTTCTTGACAGTTGCAATGACGCTCGTCAGTGATGGCATGTCATGACCAGAAGGGGGCGCCATGAGGGAGACATTCTAAAAGCTCCTGTTAAAGGTTTTATTATTTAAGATGGTGACTCCCTATTTATCAGAATTATGAAGGGAGCAACTAAAATCCTTGAACAGGACATTTTAGGTCTGTGGATCTCACATAAAAAAAAATTATTGATGTTATTGTTGATTTCCCATATTTTTATGTTCGAAGAAATACTTTATTTTATTATTATTATATATGAATTGTCTCACAGGTTGGACCATATACAGCCCAGATCTTCTCTATGGTCTCTCCCTGTTATATGGGCTTTTTAAAGTGATCTCTGTCCACCATGATTGCATTTGCCACTGGTGTACCATCCAATAAAAAACCTTCTACGTCAGCTTAAGTTCCTCAATTCGATTTTGTTGAATGACTAAACAAGTCAAGAGACGATAGAGATGATAGCTCCTTGTCTTGATTAAAATACCTAAATAACCTCCACAAGGTCAGAGTCTGCACTTTTTAATTTCATTCCCATTTCTACATGTTGCGAGCAGCGATTAATTTGGAAAGATTGTTGAAACAAGCCGTTAGTAAAAGCTGTGATGTTGGATGGTAATGATAGATTGATTAAATGATTCAGAAATAATCAGCGTGGGCAATAAATTAGCACCACTCATCGGGGTAAAGTTAAAAACACTGCAACAATAGAAAGCTAACAAGCGTCGTCTCAGCATGCAGCCGGTCGACAGCCACACTGACACAGAACACAAATAACCTTCGGGAAAGGCAGTGTTTAAAAAGGCCTGTCTGTCAGTCTGCATCACCCTCAGACCACAGCAAAGCCCGCCGTTAGTTTTATGAAGAGAAAGCAGCCGTGTGCCGGACGCCAGGTTAACAATCAGCTGCTGATTTGACCCAGAACAACCAAATAGGAGGAAGTGATCTGTAAAATCAACTGGAGTGGTGATTGATTGGGAGGAAAACCTGCCGCCTCTCGACCCGACATTGCACAAGGTTGCCGTCGTTCCTTTGTAACATCAATATTGTGAGGCTGCTTTCCCAGTCAGTAATAATACTATTAACCCAGTGAATTGAGAACGATCAGCTGTGCAGGGACCTGGACTCGGTGAGTAATTTTACAGGCATGCTCTCCTAACCTCTAATTACCGACAGTAATCAGCTTAGGGCAACATTTAAATGACAAGCAAACAGGGTTTATGTACAGATTCCTATTGTTGTTGGTCAGTGAGTGCAAAGACCGAAAAGGTTTCCGAGAACAGGCTCTGCTGCTTGTGCTGGTGATGAAGTGGCAGCTGTCAGGGAAAGTAGTTGAATCCAATGTCCCTGCAAACGTTTACATACTTAACCCCATGTTGGCTTGAATACTTCACTGGTATTTATGTTTCAGGATTGTTTCTTTTGATTGGTAGTGGGATTGAGAGACAGACAGACAGTAAACATGTCACATGACACAAGGTGAAGCAAGACGATGCTCTTTTTTGATCACTTTGCTTTAGGAAGCCAATGAGCAGTCAGAGGCTCAAGGTTATTTTGAAGGAGACACATTGTGCTCATATTCAGTTTCATATTTTTTAATTATTGTCCATTTATTTATTATCTGTCCATTGCTGCAGCTCCTCTTTTCAGCCTCTGTCTGAAACCCCCCGATAAAGCCTTCTCTGCTCTGATTGGCCAGCTAAGTAAAACATTTTTTCAACGGAGGCAAGATTTCAGACTGAAATATCCCAGACGGGAGGATTTTCATAACACATTGCAGATGACGGATGTTGCCATAGCAATGAACACGCTTCCGGTTGACGCACGGTCACAGAGTTATGTGGAAACAAGGTTTACTAACAGGTTATTTCAGGATCTTCAGGAGCAGTGTTTTCTGCGGGGGAGACTTTGAGACCTTTGACATTCACAGAAAACCTTGATAACACGCGAGAGGAGAGAAACCTTGTAAAAAAGCATCACACGTCTCCGTTAACACCGACAGGAACACAGGTTTAGTTCACAGTTTACCCGTGTCGTGGTTTTATTTATGCACCTTGCATAAATAAATTCTGTGTATGAAAGGGGCTTAATAAATGAAATTGTCTTGCCTTGACATGTGCTGTGAGCTTGGTTCTCCACATTGATCACGATGATAACACGCACAGTTTATAGGAACATGTCTGTATGTGACCCGGTGAATCAAAGCACAATAAATCTCATTTTATCTCATTTAAGCAGTTTTTCTTACTTTGATTGGAACAAAACAATTTAATCAAGTGCGCCTGCTCTGCTTTAACAGGCCTCGGATTTAATTATCTAAGTGCATGTACGCGTCCTGACTTTTTCTGCAATGACACGACACCACTATTATTCCGCCCAATCCAGAGTTAATGGAAAACACATCAATCAATATGAAGCTGGGCTGCTCCACGCGGCCCTGGTCCTGAGTGGTGATTACCTGTTCAGAGAAATCACTGGGCTGCCTCAAAGAGACAATTTGGCTATTGAGACAAACATCCCAATTAGGAGCAATATTCGCCCGTTGCCATCATCTGCCTCGGTACGATTGTTTGTGACACTCATCTGGAGTGGTTTTTTTTCTGAATGTGCATCTGGAAGAGGTGCCATGTCCTCTCTTCCATGCTGAATCATTAGATGTGTCAGGCCAGTTTATCGGTGACTCTGATGAGTGGCGCGGTGGTGACGGCCTGTCGGGAGTCTGGCTGACAGAGCAGTGATGGATCATTCCAGCCACACTCTCACCACCTAGACATCCTGTAAATGACTTTATTGGAGGGTTGAAATGAGTAGTGATGGCTGCCGTCATGGTCAGCGAGCTCCTCTCTGGTTGGTTCCCAGCTCTTCTTGTGTTCCTGTGTCCTGAGCCGTGGACTGCGTCTTGCGTTTTGACGATGCACCGCGGATGTGTGGATGTGAATAATGTCTTTCTTTCTTCTCCTCCTCCCCTCTTGTCACATTTGCATCTGCTTGTTTGCTGCTCCCTGCTATTTCTGTGCCATTTTCCGTTACTTTATCTTGACCCCGTCGCTATTGTTTTGTTCCATTTCCCTGACTCGAACTTCTCCAGTTCTCCTCGCATTTGCATTGACCTTTTTGCCGCTCCTTGCTACTTCTGTGTCATTTCCCTTCTCTTTATCTGCTGTCTCTCTCCATTGCTTATTTGTTTCTCGCTTCTCCTCACCCATCTGTCTGCCTCGCTCTTATCTCTTCCATTTTCTCCTGCGCGTCTGTCTCTCGCCCCGTTTTCCCCCTCTATCTCGACGACCTCAATTCATTTCTCTTCCTTATTATTGATCCTCCCATCCATCTGTTCATCTGGCCGCCCATTAATCATTCTCTCATTCTGTCCCTGCAGTGTGACCCAGGGGAAGCGACCAAGTTGCTGTATGACCTTCTGTACACCGAGCCCATCAAGATAGTCCTGATGCCCGGCTGCAGCGGCGTCTCCACGCTGGTCGCCGAAGCCGCCCGCATGTGGAACCTCATCGTGGTGGGTGTATTTTACTGTTTTTACCCAAGTGCACGCCTTCAGGACACGCTTCAGCCTCCAGTCATTTAAAGCCAGAGTTTTTTTTATTTTTTATATCAGTGAAGTGGAGGCTCGGAGGGAGAGACGTGAGGCGTGAGCTGCAATCGCCGTCAAAATTTGTTCTCCCTCATAACTCAATCCTGAGCACAGACATGGTACACTTATTTTTAGATTCGGTGCGACTTACACCTCTGTAATAAATCAATTTCTCTGATGTCCATCAAAAATAAGTCTACCCAGGTTGCACTATACTATAAAAAGCAGGCACTTTACGATTCCAGAACTTTCCTGAGTTGGCGGTGCTGATTTGGTGAAATGTATTCACATGCAGGCAAAAAATAGATAGTTCTGGATTAATAGGTTGAGATTTTGAGATACATTATCTGAGTCTGACACAACCCCCGAACCGCTGGAGCTGAAGAAACATATAATGAATGGGCTTCCTCGCATTGAGAAATGACATTTAAAAATGAAACATAAACATCTCCTTCGCTTTGTCCCTGCTGCCCCCACAGAACTCACTGCTGTAGGCCCCGTTCCTCCAGTGGAAAATCGTTTCAATTACTCTAATTTACAGCAAGGTCTCTGGATTCACCTCCACTGTATTTAGGCTGGGTCATAAATCTTGCAGATAAATATTTTAACACCTGAAACACGTAAAAAACCAGAACCATCTGCATTGCTACACGCCATTAGGGCTAAATGAGTCGTCAGAGCAGCAGAGGACACGCGAGGAAACAGGAGGAGACGAGCTGAGGGCACATCTGGGTGTTGACTGGGTGACAAATTTAACAATCGTAAAGCGACACAATACAACACACGGCCCATTCTTCTACAAGTTGAATACACGAGCAATGAAACGCAACCGAGCTTAATAAACTGTTCTACTGTAAAAGCTCCGTCAGAAGGGTAATCAGATAATAGCTGTGTCCCAATTCAGGAGCCGCGTCCTTTCCGAGGACTCGGCTTAAGAACGCGACACGTTCGTCTTTGCGTTCTTAGACCAAATAGATGCGAGGGCCAAACTGAGATGAGACGGTCTGGACTAAGGAGGACTTTCTATTGCATCAGTTTGAGTGGCTGCACTTACTGCACCTCAGCCCCCGCACAGATAGATTTTTAGGTTTGTCACGTCATAAAAAAATAAACGCTCTTCTCTCAAGTCATGTAGAAATTAAAAGGAACAGCAGAAAGCTTCTTTTTTTTAATTTTTTTTTTACAAAGTGCTTGATTTTAGAGAAAAATAAAAAGGGTAAATTAATCATCTCTCTTAACTTAATTAATTTGCACTTAACTGTCTCAACCAATTTTCTGACTCACTTCTCACTGTCCTCCTCTCCTCTCTCTCCCCGTGGACTCCGGTTGAGATGCTCGTCAGAATTCACAGATGTGATTGGCTGAGTGGCGTCACACGAGAGGATTTACAACGCATGCAATTGGTCTGCGACTTTCCTGGGTCGTTGAACCGGTGCCGTAAAGGCTAGAGAAGCTGCACCAGTTCAAATAGATTTGTTAAAAAGATGTGTCACGATGATTTACCAGTAATAGGTCTTTGGTCTGTTTCCGGATCAGGACCACAGTCGGCCTGTAAGTGACCTCTGTCCAAGGTTAAACATTTTTAACATCTTAAACCTGACACTACATTTTTCCATAAAACCTGTTGCTTTCTTTCGCTACACTATTTTCACTACATTGAATTTATGTGTGGGACCTTTTAGTCCAAAGCGACTTAGTAAAAGCACTGATCCTCTGAAGGGAACAGGAGCTCGATGCCAGACAAACAGCTACGAGGACAGTGTTGTCCCATTTTTCTATCTCTGGTGGATTTCTGTTCTGTGGCTCAGAGAGAGATATGAAATCTTCTGCCCAGTTTGTGCTGGGAGAGAATCGGACCTCAGCTACGTTCGGTGTGAAATGTGCAGTGGTGTTGACATTCATCTAAGTGATGATCTTTGGCCCTTATCGTAATTACTCTAAGTTCCCAAAATCAATGCTGTAGTTATTCATTGATTTTAAGATACTTAACTAAGCTCCTTTAATTAGTGACGAGGCAGTTTCACAATATTGCATCGACAGCTACGATATAGCAGAGGACAAAATATACTGTGAGACCTCACATGCTGCCTGATAATACATGTCTCACAACTTTAAATAATATATCGGCAGGAGAACTGATGCTCGAATCTGCTGCAGATATTTCTTTGGACATATTTTGTTTTTTTATGTCTTCATCAGTCAGTTTGTGTTGTTTATCTCCGCCAGTGTCTTCTCTTGATCGGCCTCGCTGTCACTCACACTGCTCTGCTTATTAGCCTTGTCCTATAATTGAAGTTTTATTCAGAGATTAGTCATGGAGAACAATCAGTTGTAGTGGTTGGCACCTGCCCCTCTTTCCCATTTCTCTTTGTCACTCATTCTTTCCCCATCATTAAAAACTCTCTTCCACTTCTTGACTCTGCCTTCCTCTCTCCTCTCTGAGTTGTCGCTGCCTGGAGCTGGTCTGCTCTATTTCAGCCCCTTTCTCTTCCTTCCTTCCTTCTTTCCATCTCTTCTGTCTTTCTCACCCACTCTTCATTTCCGCCTTGCTCCTTCAACTCGAGCAGTCGATTCTCCCCATGCACACACAAAGGGATCTGTCTCTCTTTACTACACGCCACCACTGGCACAACCTCCTAACCGCCACACTCAATTATTTCTGTATGCGTTCTGCCTTCAGGAGCCTCCTCGCATGTCAAGCAGCCTCATCACAGCGCCGGGGAGGCAAAAGCAACCTCCATTTCTGGACGCTGATCAAGGAGGGGCTCTTAATTTAATCCCCCATCTCCTTTTGTAAAAGCACTGTAAGCCACAGTCCTGCATTGATCCGCTACTACAAGGACATGGGAGAACTGACGAACTGACAATCCAGAGATATTGTTTGTGGTTTTTGGGGGAAGCTCTGATGTCTGTTGCAGGCTGCTGCTGCTGCTCGGTCTATTTCTGCCACAGCAGTTGTTTGCTCTATCTCAGTTTTGTCACTGTTTTCCTGTCTGTTTATTTCAGTGTTGCCGTGGGGAAAAAGCTTGTGAGTCTACGTTTGGTCAAGACACGGTGCTCAAGAAAGTCAAGCAATAGAATCAAACAATAAAATGAGTTTTCTCACTTAGCTGTGGTGTGTTTGCCCAGTGTCTATGAAGTTACTGCTGCAGTAACTAGGATGGAAGGGAAAGGAGTGTCAGTACTTAAAGTATTTATACATAAGAAAATATTTATTCATACATAAGAAAACGTCTTGTATGCAGGCTATTGGTAGATGCTAGCTAGGTGGCTGCACACAGATAATTGTGTACTCCCAACTTAGTTATAGAAATATTAAGAATACCTGTGCCGCCATTTGTGATACATGCACTCGACCAATCGTGTGTCAGTCTCAGCTGTCAGTTATATTTCACTTCATTCTTATAGCATCAAAAATAACTAATTAAAGCAAAACTTGCTATAATAATTAACACATGAACAAACATCAGTGTGGTAGGAACTAACTGAAATGACAGAAACCATGTAGACTACTTTGACTTTATTTTGGCCCATGTCCCAGCCACTAACACTAACATACTGCAGCCAGCCTCCAGGGGGCGATCAAGTCATTTTGGCTTCACTCTTGTTGAGCCTTTGTTGGGTGGCCAAAATTAAGTTAGTTTGAAAAGAGCAAAAAGTTCCTATATAAGATTTAGCGCTAGTGATTGTATCTACTAATCTGGGAGTTGAGGCTCGTCCTATCTCCCTTATCGTTGACGTTTCATCCACCACTGTAGATTTCCCCCGGAACTCTCAGTGGCGCGCCCAGATCAGCTGTCACTTCCTGTATGGTTTCCACTCCTTCTTACTGATGCCTCCGTCTACCTGCCTGCGTCCACAGAGATTTGTTACCGTGGGTCCACAATGCACATTGTTTATGACATTTGACATCTATCATCACCCCCCCCTGTGTTCGCCGCTGGGAGCACCAGAGTGGTGAACATCCCAGGGCTGTGCAGGTAATGGGGATGAGATGAGAGCCGGGACGGACGAGGGGCTGTATCTGTCTGTAATGGTTCCCCAAACGCCTGCTTTCTCTTTTTTAAAGGAGACCTGTCGAGGATTTTATATCCAGGTGTCACTGTGAAACTAATTGTTAGAGGAACATCCTTCTGCCTGTTTCTATTGGCAGTTTCCACCATCCCTCATCCCCGCAGCTTTGGACACACACATCTTATCAGCTTCTCCACCACAGGTGTTTTTTATGGGAACGGTGCCCGACAATTCAGATTATATACGTCCACATGAAACAAACAGACCGTCACCGTGCCAACTGTTTGCAACAACAATAATTAGGTCTTTTTTTTTTTCATTTGTTTTGTATGCCAGGGAAATCCTGCCTGCAGTGTTTAAGTTTCCCTTATTGAAATTATGGAGTTTAGCGACACACCTCATAAGCGGGAGGGAAACGAGGGAGGGAGGGAGTGGGTGTGGATGAAAATGAGATCTGGGTTTGTCTCTTTGGTTCTCCGTCTTTCTGCCGTTTCCTTCTCTCGTTTGCTGTTTGAACCAATTGGCATCAAAGAACGCTGTGTACCGAGGAGGAACAAGAGAGTCCTGAATTTGAATACATTTGATTGAAGTGTGTTTACTACTGATGTCTGGAAGGACCTTCAGAAGTGTGTTTTTCCCTTTGTTCTTCCACCCCACCCTTTCTGCTGCTAACTCTTTTCTCTCTTCTCGTTTCTCAGCTGTCCTACGGCTCCAGCTCACCGGCTCTGTCCAACCGTCAGCGCTTCCCCACCTTCTTCCGCACGCACCCCTCGGCCACCCTCCACAACCCCACCAGGGTGCGGCTCTTCCAGAAGTGGAAGTGGACTCGCATCGCCACCATCCAGCAAACCACCGAAGTGTTTACCTCGGTCAGTGAATTTTACTCTCCTTCATTTCAACGGAACACCTTTGTGTCTCCTCCTCTTACTTTTCTTTTCATCTCTCTCTCTTGCTTTTAAAAACAACAACCTGTGCAGTGTAATGTAATGTTGGTTGCAGCTTTCTATGTGAACGTGCAGAAGTGACCTGCAGTAGGGACTCTGTCTGCAGAACCCTGGAGCCACCGCTGCTGAGAGCTGCTGCTGTTTATACAAAGTTCAGTGAAGCTTGACTATACACAGAACCCTGATCTGGAGAATTATGTCCCCCCCCTCCCCATTTTTATTTAAGAGTGTGGTCTTTCATTATTGAGAGTGGGTAAAGCACAAGCAGAGCAAATCTAAGCTACTATCAGGGACTATCTGAGTGCAAGCGCAGGGTTTTGATTGAAAGCAGCACAAAAGCTTCACAATAAGTCCTTCTCTCTGTCCACATAGAGTCAGTTGTCGTTTCCATTATCATGAATGTGTCCTTTGTCATGATCGACAACGTCACTTAGATTGATGAGTCCCAGACGTCGCTGCTACAGAGGGTGAAGCCATAAAGACGCACTGTTCTCGAGGTATGCGAGCAACAGACAGAGACTTCTGGAGTTATGAGATGGCCTGGTTCTAAACGGGCCTGTTGCTCTTGGCCTGTGTTAATGCTGGTTGTAGCTTTCTTTCTTTCTAACGTAAAACCCGGCTGCTAATCTCAGTCTGCAGAACCCCCCCGAAGCTGCACCACCGCTGCTGCACAAAGAGCCGCTCACCTGTTTATTCAAAGTTCAGTGAAGCTCGACTCAGTGCGCGGAACCTTGAACTGGAGAATCGGTTGCTGCTGTCGTCAACGCGCATCACCAACATTTCAGACCCCCATAGTCACACATGACGAGTTTGAAGCCGATAAGATGAATGGCTCCTGAGATTTGTGAGCCACAAAAACAAACAGACTGAGATTCCTGGAATTATTAGACATAGATCACTTTGTCCATGACCCATCAGTCCTGGTGACGTTTGCCGGCCTCCGTGTGTTTGTTTACAGGAGCAGCTGTGTTCTCAGGCTTTGCGGCGCACCCTCAGACAATCTCTGCCGGCGATTGATGGGGGTGATTTTTTTTTTTTTAAGTAATTTGTTGAAATATTGATCAAGCAATACATCTCTCCCAGGCCCGGCGGTCGATGCCATGACACTTGGGTTGGTTCCTGAGATGGAGGTTAATGATCCCACTCTCACATTCTTTCCTCTCCCTCCTCACATTCTTCTTTTTCTTCTTTCCAGTCGTGTTCTTTGTGTAAAAAAAATCTATCCTCTCCCTTGGTGCATTTCTTGTTTATCATACATCCCCACATTGTCCGGCCTCCTCTTGACATTTCTCATATACACTTCAGATTTCTCTTTTATTCCTTTTCCCCCCCACCTCAGACTTTGTTGCTTTTCTTTGGTGTTTTTCTATAATCTCAAGCTGCCAGGTCTCTATCTCTCTGTGTTCAGCCGCCTCTCTAACCACCTCTCTCCCCCCCTCCCTCCCTCCCTCCCTGTCTGTCTCGCCTCGTCCTTCCTTTTCATCTCGCAGACGCTGGACGATCTGGAGGAGAGGACGAAGGAGGCGGGCATCGAGATCAGCGTTCGCCAGAGTTTCCTCACCGACCCGGCTGTCGCTGTCAAGAACCTCAAGGTGCTTTGATTAAAAATTCACCTCAGCTGCTGGTCGTCTCCCCCACCTCACAGCTGCACACCATACCATTAGCAGAGAGGTGATTTGATAGAGGAAATGAATGCGCCATGCTAATTACCAACTCCTGAACAGCGGTATACGTGCGGTCCTGTGAAGCAGCAGGAACTTTGGAACACCGCTCTGCCACATCAAACCGCGCCATCGTGAAGTTCTATTGTCGCTGCTGATGAACCTGAGCAATGTTTCTCTTTGTTTTCATATTTTCATGCAGCGCCAGGATGCCAGGATCATTGTGGGGCTCTTTTATGAGACCGAAGCCAGAAAGGTGTTTTGTGAGGTTAGTACCTTTTTATTTTTTCCTGCTCGATTGATCCCGGCAGACTGAACCTAACTGGGTATTAGCAGAAACTGAGCTCGGCAATGAGCTGTTTGAATGTCTGGATGAATTTCCTTGTTAGGCAGGGATGCAACATGCTCAACACATCTCGGGGAATTATTCTCCTCATGCTTATTTATCATTCTCCCCCTCCCTCCCTCCCTCCTCCCTTCTGCCTCCCTCTCTCCCTCCCTGCTGCAGGTGTTCAAGGAGAAGCTCTACGGGAAGAAGTATGTTTGGTTCCTGATTGGCTGGTACGCAGACAACTGGTTTAAGATCAAAGACCCGGCTATAAACTGCACAGTGGAGAACATGACGGAGGCCGTGGAGGGACACGTGACCACCGAGATCGTCATGTTGAACCCCGAGACCGTCCGCGGCGTCTCCAACATGGTGGGAAAACATAAAACACTGTCTCATCCTCACAGTAATCATCACATTCAAGAGAAATTAAATCATATTTGATGTCAGTAAGAAGGAATTACAACTCTACCAACATGAAACAACAACCGCTGGTGTTTAATTCACAGATAATTATTCACATTTATATTATTGAGTAAATGAGTGAAACCTTAGCTATAATTCAAAAATTCTTACAGCACTTAGGTCCAATGCAGGAGCTTAATGAGTTTCTAATGACACGAACCAGAGCGCACTTGTACTTTGTCATGAAAGTAGCTACAGATAAGAAATGGAGTTCAGAGTTTTATTTCCAAAAGTTCTAATACACAGGGACCTCGCACATATTGTAAAAACAAATCAGAAGATAAATGATAATTATATATGATGATAATTAATAAAAAAAGAAATGGAAATATTGCAGAAATCAACCCACCCAACATCTCAGTCTACCCCATTAACTGATGATAATTGAAAATGACTCAGATACTCAAGAAAGTCATTGGTTTGCGCCAATTATCACCTTTACTTGATGTCTCCGTGCAGCCAGAAGGTGTAAAGAGAAAAGGGACTTAAGTGTGAATGTGATGCTAATTATGTACCAGAGTCTAGTGAGTGAAAGAAACCTTCTAAACAACGACATCAATAAGTTTTACTGACGTCTCTCCCTCTGCTGCCACCATGACCTGGATATTTACGGCTTTAAATGAAATGCGTTGACAGCTATCGGATCCATGTCATGACATTTGGTATCATCGTCAACATCAGGTGAACATTTTAATATGGTTTAAAAACTAAAACTAAAATATTGGCATTAATTTCACTTCCCTGATTCACTTTTCTTTAGAGCTAATTGGTAAATATTAGCATACAACTATTTAACTATCAGCAACATGGTGAACAATACACCCTCCAAATGTTAGCGTGTTAGCATTTTAGCCTGCATGCTATTGATCGCTCCGAGCACCTTTGATCAACTAGATGATCATCAAGACGTCAGTAGTATTATTGAAGTATTTTGATAATAAGTGTAATTAATTAGCGCTGTTAATTAGAGAAAACACTGATTGCATTATATTATTATATTAATATGAAACTACAGTGTGAGTAATTGCTCTGTATCGTGCTATTCTCTTTATTCAAATAACACCTTAAATGGAGCATATTTTCCTCGTAGCCACGTTTGACCTTATTCATATCTTGTCGGCCACTTTCTTTAATTATTTATCGATGTATGAGCTCTAAGCTGTTTGATGCACATGCTGTCATGTTCCAGAATGTCTTTGTCCTTTAAGGGGGGGGGTTTCATTGGTTTATCTGTTTTCCACTTGGAAAGATCAATCACCGTGTGCTAAATATTGAAAAGTCCTAAGCATTTGTAATTATTAAAAAAAATTTCGGTCACGGTAATTGTTTAGTGAAAGTGATATTGTGAGCGTCCTTCTTTTGATTGTACATCAGGGAGTAGATTTACGTCTTTCCATTGACTTTGTAAGTAATTGTCCTGCATCGAGAATCCACTTCACATTTGATCTGAATGTACATTAGTCATCTTTAAAAATCAATTTAAACACTGAGGCATTGATTCAGGTTTTTTTTCACAAATGAAAACAAATGATAATGAGCCCTAAAATACCGTGGTACTTTAAAACGTGCAATTTTTCAGATAATTAGATTTGTGTGTGTGTCTTTACAGCGGTGTCCACTGATTGATCATCAGTGGGTCATATAGTGACTGTTTGTCCTTCAGACTGTTCGGCTCTTCTTATTCAGATCAGCAACCAACGTCTTCTGTCATTGATGCAAAATAAATTGATCCCCATGAGACGGCGTTTTTTCGCAGACGCTTGTTTAGTGATGCGGTGACGTCATGTCTTCACTGAAGTGTACGACCCTGAATCAATATCAAGCTTCTTAGTCGTCGGACAGACGGGGACGTAATACTTATTTCTTGATTGGAGAATGGATTATTTGTTTTATTTATCAGCGTCATGCTTTCTAAAATGTTTTCCTCTATAATTTGTGTGACCTTGGTTTTATGCCTCTCAGGTAGCGGTCGTTTTACCGTCGCTCTCCTCTGTTCACCTTCTCTAATCCTCTTAAACCGTCTCTTCCCCTCTCCGTCTCTCCCAGTGTTCGACCTTCTCTGACTCCCCTGTTCTATTGTGGATCATCCTCTCGCCCTTCTTGTTTACTCCCCCCTCCTCCTCCCCCCTTCTCCTTTGCCGTCTCCTCGTCCCCAACCTTCTCCGCCATCCCCCCCCCCCTCTCCACCCCTCCGACCCTCTGTCGCACTTCATCAGCAGCTGTTGTTTATATTCATGCAGCACCTGACGCTACCTGCTGATTTAGCTGTTGACGTGCGACTCAATGGATGATAAGAATTACAGCCACAACTCCTGCTCATGGCCCCCGTGCATTCAAATTCAATTCCCAAGTTTGAAATTGGCATATTTCTTATAGATGGAGGAGTCGGGGGAAGCTCGCGTGCCAATGCCGCAGGTCGGCAGTCGCACGTTGTCAGCTAGTTTTCAGTAAGTAGTGGCAGATTTAAATGCCAAGGTGGAATTTCAATGAGATGAATGTGACATAGCTTAACTGGAGGTGTGTATGTCTAATTGGTCTCGGAGAATCCACGGGGACACGTTCATGATTTGCAAGGAATAATCTCCCATTATACATTCATCCCCGCTTTCGGTGCGACGTGTTAATGTTTATTGGTGTTTCAATCACTTCTGAACAGCTTGATTGTGCTTCTAATAAAATATCGGAGTAAATAAATTCAGAGCAGTCACATTCGCTCTGAAACGACGTTGATGTCATAATCCCACATTTTGTAACGATTTAATCTCCTGATTCTCAGTGGAGGCTCTGTGCATTTATTACACTCGTATTGATTGTCAGTCAAAAGCTGGGAAATAATTATGATCTCCATAAGAGCTGTAAGGTTTCTTTCTTTGCTTTCAATTGTAAACAGAGCGCTGTGGTTTCCCTAATTCACTTAACATATCTAAAGGAATATTTGAGCAGTTCTGAAAGTTAAAATCCAGTTCATCATCTAAAGAGAGATTTTGATTATCAGCCGTAATGTTTTAACCATCCAAGGTAGATTTACCACAAGCTACGAGCCTGTGGAAAAAGGTGATGTGATCATGTAGAAACCACAACTCAGATGATATGAACTGCATTTTAAGAAAGTCGTGTTTTATCCACGATGTCAAGGTGAAGTACGACACTACCCACAATCCTCAGCTGTAATAGCGACAGCTGTGATTGATGGAGCTCTCTGTTACTATGGAAATCTTCACCTCAGCTGTGAAAATCATGTCTGCTGCAATCTGATCATTCAGCGTCGATACACAGGGTTACTACACTATATGAAATGTTATATACAAGTATACAAACTACAATACATTGCTGGCTCATATTTTTGGCTCTGAATCAAATGTTCTTTGGTCACGATTCAGCTTGTAGCTGCTCGGCCTGGTTCCAGGTTTTAAACTCTGTTCATTATGATTTTCACAAACTTCAAGAGAGAAAATTCAAAGCCATTCTAAAAGTTAGCGGTCATCTATATCATTGCTTAGCTTAGCATAAAGACTTGAAGCAGCTGGGGTTACAGTTTACTACCCTCTATCTAAAGATTCAAAAATAGGCCAACCAGCATCTTTAGATTTCAACAATTAACACATCATATCTTGTTTGTTTAATCTGTACACAAACTAAATATAGAAAGGATGAGTTGTGGTTTTATAGGGATTTTAAAAGCTGTTCCAGGCCGTGAAATGGAATATTTCCTGTAAAACAGAAACTTTCAATCCTCTCACCTAACTCACATGGTGGAAAGACGAACATAATCCAGGATATCAAATGTTTCCTTTAGAAATGTCACACTGCAGCAGTTAGCTTAGCGGGCGCAGCTTTTAATGTCAAATGGCTTTTATTCTACAAACTTTTTATTGCCTCCGTCAAGGAGGTTATGTTTTCCCTGTTGTTTATCTATTTGTAGTATAACACAAAGGATCGGGTGTGAGCCAAAGAAGAAACCAATAACTTCTGAGTGGATTCGATTAAAGGGGCGGATCCAGGAATTCTTATATCTCTTTCTTTAACGTGGCGAGATCGGGCGTTGGCCTTGGTAGAGGTGTAAACTCTCTGAGCGCCCTTTGCGTTCATTATACTTCCAACAGCCCTTAATGCCCACATGGTGTTCGTTTGATGCTGGTAGTGCTCCTCAGGTCAGCTGAGTTCAACTGCTCCTCAGGCCGCCTGAGAGCCGTCTGGCCTGAACCTTCTTTGACCCGACTGTCCATTTGGTTTCTGAAAAATAATCTGGAGCTAATGTTGAGGCAAATTCTTATTCTTCAATATAATTTCCTTCCTGTTCACTTTTAGACATCGCAGGAGTTTATCGCCGCCTTGATGTCTCGGCTTGGAGGGAAGAACCCGGAGGAGACCGGCGGTTTTCAAGAGGCTCCTCTGGCCTACGACGCAGTGTGGGCCCTGGCCCTTGCCCTCAATAAGACAGTCGCACCGCTGAAGGCCAAGGGTCGACGTCTGGAGGACTTCAATTACAACAACCACGACATCACCTCAGAGATCTACCGCGCCCTTAACACGAGCTCCTTTGAAGGTGTTTCGGTAAGTGCAGAGGACGAGAAAACAGATGGGAACAGAAGCACAGGCAATAAAAACAGCTGTTTATGCCATAGGTTTGGGACTTTATAGTTATCATATATGAATATGCAAGTTTCCATATGTCTTGGCTGTACACTCATCCTCACTATTGCAGTCCTTACCTATGATGGTGATCAATTTCAAGGTCGCAAAATGAAAAATCCTGTTTGAAATCACAAAGGCAGAGATGTAGAGTTCACAACATTTTAAAAGAGGATATTTATAGTATATAGCATATATATTTACCATTAGTGGATATAGTATATATATATATATACCTCAAACTCTGAGCTTGGCTGGGTGGTGATATGTTTCAAGAAGTGATTTAAAAGAGGTCACTGATTCTGCTCAGTCTCAGATCCTTGGGCAGTGAGTTCCAGAGCTGGAGGGGCCCATCACCTTTAGTCTCGAGTCGGGACTTATGAGCTGCCAGCTCTGCCCGAGGATCTGAGGCTGCGCTCTAGCAGCAAATCCTCAATAATAGCTGGGGTGTTGAAGTCGTGAAGTGCTTTGAAGGTAATCAGTAAAATCTTAAAATCATTTCTAAAACTGACTGGTCACCAGAGAAGAGGCCAAAACAGGCCTGATATGATCTTGTCCTTTGATATTTATTAAAAGGCGAGCAGCTGGATTTTGCACCAGCTAAAAGGAGTGATGTTGTTTTTTGGCTCAACCCGAATTACTGTGAATCTAAACGAGATGCACGAACGACCTTCTCAAGATCAGGCAGAGACAGAAAAGACCTGATCTTTGAAATGCTCCTCAACTGATGAAAACATGACAGCACAACATTAGTGGTTTGTTTGTCAGGTGTAAGGTCACGTAAAATATCACACCCAGATTTCTGTCCTTTCAAGTCTTTGTGCTAAGCTAAAGTAACTGACTGCTCTCTGCATCTTCATATTGGTCGATTAGTATAGTTTCATTTATCACAAAATTGTTGAAATATTCCTTCAAGGAAGCCGTTAATTATTTGCAAATTAAAAAAACAGACCTCCTCCTATCTGCGTCTCAGGGCCAGGTGGTGTTTGACGCCCAGGGTTCCAGGATGGCGATGACGCTGATCGAACAACTCCAAGGTAACGCACTCCCTCTCTGTCACGTTGAATCGCTGCATCTGGTCTGAACGGTGAATGTCACTCGTTCATGTAAAAAAAATAAATCATTGCTGACGGAATTCATCAGGTATTGATTGTTCAGCCCTGATCATTCACAGCAAGGCCTCTCTGCTGTGGGGGGGGGGAGGGATTGCAGCCTTTACTGTCATTGGTCCTGGTGTCATTTAATTGCACATGCGATTGGGCTCGACGCAGGGACGTGTTGACTCGAGGCTTCGCCCTAATTGGGCACAAGCCTCCGTTTTAAGCTGTTTCTGGAAGTGGCATCCTATTTGTCACCAGTGACTTAATGAGTTTCCCCGCGCAGGATAAGGTTGGGGATTATTCTCTACGTCTGTTCTCTTTGGCTGCTCTAAAGGATGAGAATTCATAATCCGGCCCCTTTTCCCCTCGCGCTCCGTCTCATATTTTCTGTTGTGGTGTCGAGGTAAATTGACATCCACAATGAGACGACCTGACTGGAATCCTTGAATCACTGTGGGACCTCATCAGTATTCCTGGTCTAGACTGTCACATAAGCTCCTTTTTTTCACTCCCCCTTTTCTCCTTCTCCTCCCCTTGGTGCTTCTTTGTTTGTCCTTCCTCATGCACCTTTCATCCCCCATTCACTTCATCTATTCATTGTGTCCTTTTACTTCTGTACCGACACATCCCATTAATATAAAAGCACAGAAACTATAGAAAAATAGCTAAATAGTGTACGTACGGACCAAAACAACGGGAGGGGATGACATTAATTATACGAGCAATTCTAATTAAAATGTCTCGCATCTTTTCTGTCTTTCTTGTCTTAAACATGTAGGAGGCAGTTACAAGAAGATCGGTTACTACGACAGCTCTCAGAAGAACCTCTCCTGGTTTGGAAACGATGTCTGGATAGGTGAGAGTTCACGACACTGTCCTCGCCGCTGCTTCCCGTGTCTGTATTTGTGTCCCGTCTCATCATGGCCGTGACTCAACAGCATCCCGTCCTCCTGCGTTGACATCCGACCTCCCCGGCGCGGCTTAATTTAGCCTTTCTCACTGTCTAAATGATATGTAATCATGCCGGATTTTCTCTAACCCCTCGTTTGGGGCGAAGCTTGTTATTTGGATGCTGATGCTCGCCCCGAAACGACCTCACCGTCCAACTTGTTGTTAAAATGTTGGCAGAGAAAATGCTCGGTAATCAAATTGGTGCAGCAGCTAAGTTTGACTGGCTAACTCAGGGGTTTTAAAAGCCTTCCCCTCCTCTCTCAGTTCAAAATGTTTCATGGAATATGAGGAGCATCTTTACTTTTGCTGATTTCTAAGCAGACTTATGGACGTTCATTTACGACGGACATAATGTGTTTAATTTATCTGTGTTGCGGTTTGTCATGTTATGACTCTGAGGAGTTTTAAGCAAATTGCTGTGCATCTGATGGATGCTCAGGGTCTTAATGAACCCTCATGGCCTCTATGAGCCGTATATCACACTCTGGTGCAACAGCTGATCATGTTAATAAGTGGGATTTACCATCAGGCCAAATTATAATGCACCAAACCTGTTTTCAGATGTCTGCACAATGGGCTGTTTGTTCTTTTCACATATGAAGAACACAGCAGGAGATTCTCGTTCCTGTTTACAACAACAGGAAAATGCAGCATGCAGGATGTAATTTATTAATTTCACTGCAGAAATCAGGTGTTTTTGTTTACGGCGCCGGCCCTCATCACCAAAAGCTCTGAAATCTCACATTGTGTATCCCTCGTCTGCACGGCACGTCTTTTACATCCTGAGATCTGTTTCCAGTTTTGTGTTTGTCGCGGGCGTCCCCTTGCTCGCGGTGAATCCTCAGGATAATCAGATTTATTCTCACATGGGCTCACACTGACATTATCCATATTTTTTTCCTACGGGGTTGGAAGGAGAACCGGGAGATTTTTCTGGGTCAGATCAACAGGAAAATGTCACAACAACAGGAAAATGTTCTGAACTCTCAGGGAAGGGGTGGAGCCTGCGTAGAGCAGCAGGCGGCAGGACATGACGTATAAATTCCGCTTTCTGTTGTGTTCACTGACATGAACCCGTCCCAGTTACCTCCTGCGGTATCAGAGCCTCACATCCCTCCATCCCGTTCTTCTTAATGGGAAAACTCTCTGGGGAGTACGAGCTAACCCAACCAACAACATCAAGAGTTTTCTCGTTACATCATTTTGTTATATGGAGACGATCGAGCCCTCGGGACTCAAACCGGAGCCAACACTCAAGCTCCTGCTGCCCATATTCTCGTTGTCCCATGAAAACCTATTACCGTTGATTTGCCTCAGACACCCAGACCAATCCTGTGGTTGTTTCCTGGCCCATCCGTCCCTGGAGAGGTGACATACTTGTGCCTGGACGGAGTGTGCCACTAATCAATCCTGCATGCCGCGGCGGTCCGCAGGGAGCCGCCTTTTTTTAGGCTTTTAAGGAAATGATCTGTTGCTGAGGGGCTTAACTGAACCCAGAGGAGGAAGAGATTCCAGGTCAGGTTGACGGGCAAGACACCGGGGTGACCTGCATCCATGTAGGCAAAATGTCCTCCTCCAGGATATTTAGCTTGGCTTGTTGCACGGTGAGAGGCTTTGGTGTTTGACTATTTCAGTTGAGACTGACCTGACCTCCAAAGTGTCAGAGGTGGAGATGTGTTTGCTCACTTTTCTCAATTTTACCAAATAAAGGCACATCCCTCTGACTTTGTCTTGTCGGGAGGAAATGAGTAATTTCCTGTTCTCTGCAGCTGACTCAGTTCAGGGATTTTTTTTTTTTTAATGCAGGGGGAGCGGCGGGGGGGTTTAAGTATAAACGGGGGGTTTTCAACTTAACCCCCCACTTGTTTGCCTGTGTGTTTACCAGGCGCCTCCATGCCTCACTTTCTCACTCCGTTCACGGTCGCTCTAACAACCACTTCAGCTCAGCTCTTCTTCTAATCGCTGTGGCAACTGTTATAGAGCTGGGTCTCCATGGCAACACCCTGTCCTGATTCCTTTATCAAGGACGGAGGAGGGTTTAAATGGAGCAAATGCATTGACTGAATGGACAGTTGACACATGCACACGTGTACACACGCTGTGCATTAATGCAGTCACATACAGGTTCCTTGGAATTCATTAAGCACAGTCATTATGCATCACCTAACAGTAACATGAATACAGTGCTCCACTTTAAATTGTATACAGCATTTTAAATCATTTAACAGATGTTTTTAACGGTGGCCAATAAAACACTGAAATGTAATAATGAGAACGACGCGTATGGAAAGACAAAGCCTCCGTTAAAACGAAGAATAACAACGCGAGTCTTGTTCTCCATCGATCTAACATCTTGTGCGTACACATTTCTCCGCCTCACAATGGGGAAAATTTGACAAAAGATTTCTAAATCGGTGCAGCGGAAGCAAAGATCTCATCTTCTTTTGTTTATTCCATGCATCCGTCTTTGTGCTGCTCCAACGCTGCCAGTCGAGTCTCACACTGTGGGTGTGTTGTGCTAGTAGCAGCTAATGTAGCCTGCAGCCTCTCGCCTCGAGCAGACACGAGGAGTGGGCTCCAGAGGTCGGATACGAGCTCACTACTGTGGAGCTTCACACCCACAAGTTTTATTATTATTACTATTATTTTTATACCTTCTATTGTTGTTTATCATTTTATTTAACTTGTTCTTTTTTTCAAGCTGGCAGGTTGTTGGCAGTGGTTCCACTCACGCATACATGAACTACTTATAAAACACACATGTCTGGGTCACTGCTCATTTGCACCACATATGATCCGTGTGCCGCTCACCCAGTTTGCTTTGATGTCGTTCATAAAGCACATGTAACACAGATGGAGCATATAGAATAAAGATGGCTGACGTGTCTTTAATTCCTCCCGTTGCACAAAAGTGAAACGGAAATAACCTATTTTATTATTCAGAAAAAGCTAATTCAATATTTTGACAGTGATGTTGGTAATAAATTGTTTTTGGATGACGGGTGTTGATTTTATTCATCTCCTCTTGTGGCACCTGTCGGGGCCCCGGCTGCATTTATTGAATTCATTATATCATTAAGACAGAAGTAAAATGTAAGTAATTAAAAAATGTGGTATAATTTTTGTCCCTGTGTGTTTTCCATCAAACCTGAATTTTCCCAGTCGTACACGCTGTGATGGTGAAACGGGTGCAAATGGTTTTTTAATTGAACTCGGTGAAATCCGCAGACAAGCGCTTACGTCGCCGCTCCTCAGTCGGATGACACCAGATACATGTCGGCCACGTGACGGCGGTGACAAGAATCTAAACAGAGCATGATGGGCGTCTTGACACCCTGCGCCTCTCGAGGGGGCGACACTCTGACACTTTCCACTGACATCTGACACATCAGCTTCACGCAGCGCTGACACTCGTGCTCTGCTTCCTCTCTGACATGCACACACTCGCTGTCTGCCTCCATCTCTCTCTCACACACACACACACACACACACACACACACACACACACACACACACACACACACACACACACACACACACACACACACACACAAAACACAAGCTGCGTGCGCGCATAAATGCTTCCCTGCACTAATGTGCACTCTCTTGAGCACAGTCACTCATGCTTACTGTATAGGTCTCCATGCTTATCAAGCATGCTGTATATACGGTCTGCACGGGCATGAGCGCGTGCACACACACACACACACACACACACACACACACACACACACACACAATTCAAAACCCTAAAGCTCCAACTTTTAATTGACTCTGAAATCACGTACCAAAGTTTCCTATTAAATTGTACGAATTACCCAAATTGACATTTACATATAAATCATTGATAACATCGGTGGTTGTGTATTTTTATTTTTTACTGCACTGAAGCTGTATCAATATTTTATGGAGGTACTGGAGTGAGGAAGGATTCTGTGCTCCTAGGGCCTAAATGGAATTAGTGTTTTTATTTAATGCATAAAAATAAAGAAACATGCATTAAAACAACGGGGAATTATAACTTTGAGTGCAAAGGTATTTCTTGACGATGAGTTTTGTTCAGCTATTATTACTTTTATAGGAAATGCAGTAAAAAGGTTTGTTGCCACAGCCATTTGAATATTTAAAAGCTGGGGTTTACCCGGTCAGAAATAGTTTGAATGACGAGTTTATGAACCAGCGTTAGAAATCAAGTGTTTATGGTTGTTGCACGCTGGAAAGCGGAGTGAAGAGCCGAGCGCCATTAAGACGGTGAAAGCTATTCCACCATCTGACGAGCACTGAAGAAGCAAACTGGCAGCTTCAAGGTTTCTTAATTTCCAACGGTTGGATTGTTATTTTATTTTATTTATAGGTTTACTTTCTTTTTAAAGATTACAGGGATGATACGATTGTGTCATGACCTTCGTTCTGCCCATCTGAGAAATGGCCGCTATCTGGCTTTGGGGAACACTTGTAATTATTGTATATTTTCAGAATCCGATCTTTTGCCGAGTAGGTTTTCAACAAGGAATGTGTTTTGGTTGTTCGGTGCACAACAAACACTGTGAGTGGAGAAATAGGGGTCGAGAAGATTGAAGCAAACTGAAAAGCAAGTACGCAGAATAATAAACCGTCTGAATGTGGCCTCTAATGTAAAGACTCGAAAAGCTCGACATAAATACACCCACTCACACACGCATTCATACAGTGCTTCTATATCACTCCACCACACAGCTTTCAATTTGGGGTCAATATCTTGCCCAAGGACACTTCTGAATGCAGACTGGAGGTGTCGGGGATCGAACCACCGGCCCTCTGGTCAGTAGACAACCCTGAGCCACAGCTGCCCGAAGGATAGAGAGACCAGAGCACAAGAGGAATAAGTCGAAAGAACTATACAATAAATTAAAATATATAAATATAAAAAATATGAGAAAAATATGTGCAACATGTTCCAAATTGTGCAGAAGACGATGTGTAGATCAATGGTGTGTGTGGGTTAATGTCCATTAGGGTCTCTGACCTCGTTGAGAAGCTGCTGCTCCTGTGGCGTGAGGACTTGGTCGTGATGTGACTGCAGCCGTCTGCCAGAGGCTCTCAAACATTTTTTAATTCCAGAGTTGTCTTTTCACAGTAAGAAGTTTCTGGATTTGAGGGCTTTTCTGTCTGGAGTTGGACTGTTGTCCCTTTGCATGTGGGGCTTTTCTCCAGGTACCGTTTTTAAAGGGGGTTAGAGTTGTTTACTTTTTAGTTTTTTCTTCACCTCCTGCGTCACGTTCAACGTCACAACCGAACACTGAGAAGCTCTCTCACCTCACTGTCTGCCAAATTATCACGTCCACCCAGGTGTGTCTGCCGATCGGCGCCGCAGCCGATTAAAACCTGCGTCTACCGCAGAGTCGTTTGACCCGGGGGTGAAAGTCGCTTGAATTAATTGTCATTGCAGACAAAAGCCAGATGTTAGTGGGGGTTTTTTTGACCTGTGGAAAAAGGGGCTTTTGTTGGCTCGGCGATATGCTGGCGACATGTCCAGGGTGCGACCCCGCCTCACGCACAATGTCAGCTGAGGATAGAGAATGGATGGATGGAGGATTCCCTGACTTGTAGCATGAGAGGGAAGGAGGGAGGACACAGGGACGGTTTACAAGAGAGAGAGAGCATGAAGAGAAAACTGCCACTTAAACTTTATTTGTTGTTTCCAGTATCGGATGCAACTGTGTGTGATTCTGTGAACGAGCTCTGATGTTTAACAGACCACAGTCTCTGTATGTGTCAACAGTGATGGCAACATATTGCATGACTCATTTGAATGTGCGCCTCAGTGACTCAGTCATTATGAACAGTTATGAGGAGTTATGGTTTCCACTTAACGGCAGTAATTGGTGCTCTAATAATTTGATGCTGATTGCGTATATTTATCATTATTCCATTTATCATGAAGAGGGAGTCCTTCTCTTTTTTTGCGGTCGTTCTGGAGAAGCGTGCGTGGGACCAGAGGCTTTTTGGTTCAGTGCCAGCAGCGTCGGGAAGCATCTGGGTGGAGAAAATGAAACAGCGGCTCTCGCCTCTCTCTTCATTACCACCATTGAGATGCCCTTGAGCAAAGCACTTAAACCCCAACTGCTCCAATGAAGCTGCTCAGTGGCCGGCAGGTAGCACGGTGTGTGAGCGTGTGAACAGGTTGTCCCTTAAAAAGACGCCCAGCGACTCGTTCCTGGTTAAATAAACATAAGCTCACAGGCTGGTGTTTGACTGAGGCTGTAACACGAGGAAAAGAAGAAATAGAATCGGGGCTGGAGAAAACGATTATTTTCATTATTGATCAGATCATTTTCCAGATCAGTCAACTTATCGTTAAGTCTTTAATGCTCAGTTTTCCACAGTCAATCTCTAATGTCTTGTTTTTATTTCATTTACCATCGGAACAGCTGCAAATCTGCACATTTAAAAAGCTGGAAATGTTAAATATTTAATTATTATGCTTGAACAACAACTGAAGCAATTATCTAATTGTAAAATTTTTTTAATCAACTAATTGTTGCAGCTCCAGAAGAACTGAATTAAATGAGGGATTTTAAAAGTAAAACATGAATTTACTTTTTAAAAGTAGAACCTAGAACGGCACGCAGCACAGCATTCTGCCAACGGCCTTATCTCGCAATGTCAAAGAAGATGATAACAAAATTCATGGATCTGCACCAAAGTGTATTTCTGTGCAGAGGCTGATAAAAACCTACCCCCCCATGAAACCGTGTTTCAATCTGTGAGAGATTTATTTGGATCTGCACCAACTCATTGATATCAGTCCTGTAAACAGACCACGTTTTTCATGCCTCCACTTGGATTATTTTCAGATAAAGTGATTGAGTTTCAGTGGTCAAAGATCCCAGTGATCTGATGTGAATCTGGAAAATACAGTATGTAGAAATATATACACGGAAACTACTGGATGGCGGAGGCAGTTTTTCTAGTTTATCATCAAGATCAATGAATTATTCTCTGTGAAATGGGTGAAAATATCAAAAATGTCTTAATTTGTTCCTCTAGATCTGCAGTTTTTTCCAGATCCACAACAAAATGTAACGGGTTCTTTATTGGCCCATGTCCCATCCTTCCAAGTTCCGTGGAATCTGTTGAGTGGTTTTTGTTTAATCCTGCTGACAAACAAACCCACTAACAAATATGCGGGGGGGGGTGGGGGACATGACTTAACTAACCCCAAAACTAAAATGTAGGCCTTGTCTTCATATAATTTGACCTGCGTAGTTTCACAGAACATTGTAGTTTGACTCTGCGTCGTCTGTCTTGGGAAGTGTTGAGTCCAGGTCTTCTCTTGACCAGAGGCATCACGACTCTCACTGCAGAGAAGCTGTACAACCCCCAGATGGCTTTTAAAAGTCTAATCCTCCCCTCACTGTGAAAACCAATTATTTGGATTTCCAAGTAAAAGTGATTTAATCTTTTCTCCCATTAATAGAGCAAAGATGTGGGTTGTGTCCTGGGAATTGTAATTGGGATCATGCAGAGGTAGGTGGCAGCAGAAGGCTTCTCACTCCTCATACTTCTGTCTGTGTCTGTTCAGGCGAGGGACCTCCTGCGGATCGGACCGTGGTGATTGAAGAGTACCGGTTCTTGTCTCAGAAGCTGTTTGCGGCCGTGTCCGTCTTCGCCGGCCTCGGGATCCTGCTCGGCATCGTCTGTCTCACCTTCAACATCTACAATGGAAACGTCCGGTAACTTCCCTAATGGAGAATGAGAAAGAATTGGGCCCGCACTAATAAGCCTTCAAATATGACGTGCCTTCATTTATTCAGCTTTTATAATTAGTCAAGAGATTAACAGAGAATTAACGATTTTTTGACTATATTTTTGATTATAATAAGAATAAGTATGAGCTGTTTTATACCTATAAGTCTTATACCTTATATCTCTTTTATTTTTATATCTTTTGGTCTGTTGATTAAACTTAAGAACAACATTTCATGACATTGTCAGTGATTTGATTGTAGTTTTTCTGCTTCTACTCTCTGCATCTTTGTCCTTCCGTGATGCTTCAGTGAAATCCTTTTGAAAATAAAGAGGAAGGTTTATTTTTAAATTTGAACATAACGATAATTGACGGCTCATTCAAATGCGGCGTCAAAGGTGAAAGACGTGGTTTTGTTCCACGAAGGTCGCCTGTTCAAAAACACACAACAGCTCAGAAATCCTGAAAGGAACTGAGAACCTCCTACTGCTCGAGTGGAGCCGATCAAAAGCGAGGAGACTGTTGATTTTTAAAATGCATCACTGTCGCTATGTCTACGTCTGCTGTCCAGTTTAGAAATGCTACTGGTCCCATTTCAGCTTGAAAACTCTGTCTCATACAGACTAGTCGGGGCCTATTGGCTTTAACCACCCGTTTTACTTCATCGATCCAGTTCGTGGAGCCCAGTAGACAAATCATTCACGACCGGCAGTGAAAGCAAAAGCTCGTAAACACTTTGAGTCACAGTCCCAACAAGAAAATAAATACCTGCTCTTACTTTCCAACATTGTTTCTCATTGAGTAAACGATCTGCTTCCTGTTTACACCGGCACGCACATGCCCTGTGATTGGTCACATTATGTGCCTTTTCAGGTGTGTTAGTGTGGACGGAGATTATTACTGATATGGGTTTACAAGATTATTTTAGTTTTTAAATGTCGATTTGAAATAATATCATATTAGTATGGATGTAGGCTGAATTTGAATATTGGTCTTATTTGTGAGACAGCTGATGGTTAGTGGCTCTGACGCCTCACAGCAGGAAGGTTCTGGATTCTAACCTGATGGTCGACTGGGGTCTTTCTGTGGGGAGTGCACACGTTCTCCTCGTACCTGTCTGGGTTTACTCCAGCTTCATCCCCCAGTCCAGAGACATGCAGGTTCGAGTTACTGGAGACTCTAAATTTCCAGTAGATGTGAGTGTGAGTGTGAATGGTTTCATGTCTTTGTGTGTTGGGGGCTCCTGGGAGTGGCTCCATCCACCCAACGACCCACAAAGGATAAGCTGTGCATAGATAATGATGGATGTGAATGGGAGGGGAAAGAAACTTGCATGTTTAATGCAGTGAAAAAGCTGAATGGCGCTTCTGCCTGTTAAGTTAGTGTTACTACCTTTCCGGTTTCATTGTCACTGCCCTGGAATATAAATCCTTCCTTTTAAATTGTGTCTTTTGATTGAGGTTTTTCCAGCTTAATACACGTCTGTGAACCGAGCGCAGCTCTGATGTCTCTTTCACATCATATTTTTATGTTTGACCTGGGTCAAACTGATATAAATGAGCTTATCATTTTGTGCAGAAAGCAGCAGAGCTGTGTTCCTCTGTGGACCTCCGGCTCCTGTTTGCGGCTCAGACCTCCTCCGGCTCTGATTATATTTCAAACACAATTGCACCGAAGGCTCCTCTCAGCAGCTGGAACACCGAGTCAGTTCAAATCTAATCACATTCATTCATCAAGTGATTTATTTTACTAAACAAGTTGGCTATAGCAGCTGCTAGTGTAAAATACACAAATACAAACAGGAAAGAGTCAATCTGTGGAAACGTAAACACGCTGACACTTTAAATATCAGCTGTTGTTTTAGTAAAGTTTTATTGCAGAATATCAATCAAATTGTATTTGTATAGCCCATATTCACAAATCACAATTTGTAAAAAAAATAACTTTTATCAGGGGAAACGTAGAAACCTCAGAGAGCCACATGTGAGGATCCCTCTGCCAGGACGGACAGAAGTGCAATAGATGCCACGTGTAACGGAGAACATCAGAAAGAAAAGAGTATTTACAGCATTGGTTAGAATAAACAGTTTGTAGCATAATGGAAGGTCAATGAATTGATGGATTATTGTCAGTAATGGTCGAGTATCTGAGGAGACATATTTTATATCATGCAGTCCTGTTGTAATCCTAGTCCACGATCAGGATCCACCATCATGATCATGATCACCATCCGTCCATCAGGATCCACCATCAGCTGCCACCTCGATCATGGTCCACCACCACTATCAGATGCCAACACGATACAGGATCCACCATTACGATCACGATCTCTGATTCGCGATCCACCATCATAATCCACGATGTGATCGCAGTTTTTAATTCATGTGTGATGGAATTATACCAGGGAGCTAATTTACTATGTTTTACACGTTTCTTTTTTGGAGGTGCTGTGGAGTCTAATGTTAATCGTAATGAGTTTATGGAGCTATCGCCAAGATGGTCGATCTCAGTGGAGCTCGGGTTTTTAAAGAATTCGTTGGTTATATCGACGGATAATACGGGGTTAAATGTAATTGGAATTATTTCCTCATATTTAGCTACAGCACTATCAGGTAGACATCTAGAAAAGGAGTTTTTCATTAGTGGCATGTAGTCTGGTAATGAGAAATCCAAAGTTATTAAATTATGGTCTGATAGAATCGGATTATGTTGACAAGATGCATAGTAAAAAACCTCCTGCAGCACAATGAACCTCACATCACATTCCTGGTGTGTGACGACATTTAAGATTCTTCAGAGGTTGAGGTGGGGCAGTGTGCATGTGCGTATATGTTAATGTGTGTTTGTATGCAGAGTGTGTGTCTGCCGTACAGTAAATAAGCAGTGTGGCCTCAGGGCAACACAAGGGCACGTCAACGGGAGGAAACAAACAAAGACACACCTCCTCCTGCAGCGGGAGGAGCGGAGGTCTGGGTGCTGGGTGGGTGGGGGTTGTGGTTCAGTGCAGATTATACCAAACAAATGGAGCCTAACCCTGAAGAATGTAGATTTTCTGTTTATATACCACATAACCAGGCCATTGTTTGGTATCTTTTTTTTAGCACAACATTGCTTATATGAACAATCAGGAACAGGGAACAAACTCAGATTTGGGAAATTATGTGTTTGTTTGTTTTTTTTCTATAAAAACCACAAAAATGCTCAACGAAGCATTTTGAAAGTTGAAAATGTTAAATACAGGTGAAAAATATGAAGATATAAGTGTAAATCTGATGTAACATAAAGAAATATACACCTACTAGAAATATACACCTACTAGAAATAGAAAAGCAACTATTTAAAATATCTAAAAAATTAAACAACAATAAAAACATGAAAAAATACACAAGTACAACCAAATATATAGAACTTGAATTTGGAAAATAGACAAATCGTTTAATGTAAACTATAAAAACTTGCACAGGTCTTTTGTGTATTGTTTATCCTGTAAAATGAAAGTTTTATATTTAATTTTATTGATTGGATAATATAAACGCAGATACCAATATGTCATGCGCTACAGTCAGGTACTGAAGACGTTTCACTTGTGACAGGAAGTTTCCCTGTGTCACCATCCATTACATTAATGACTGTCGATCACACATCAGAGCGAGCGGCGTCCATGTTCTGGTTCAGAGTGATAAAATACGACCGACCGTCTGAGCCAGTAAATAAAAATAATAAAAATATCCATTAAAACCCAGGACGAGACCAATAAACAGCGATCGATGATGCTTCTGAGTCGAGAGCAGACGACAACAGGCAGAAATGTGTTTTTCTAACTGTGTTTGTTTTTCTGTCTCCGTGTGAATCCGTCATTGTTTCTCAGTTACATCCAGAACTCGCAGCCCTACCTCAACAACATGACAGCGGTGGGCTGCATGATGGCGCTGGCCGCAGTCTTCCCTCTGGGGATCGATGGCCACCACGTCCACAGGTCACAGTTCCCCGTCGTCTGCCAGGTAACAGACGGAGGGCTGGGGGAAAGAGAGTTTCACACATTTCATGCCGATACTAAAACGGCAGCTTTTACAAGGTCTGAACCCTCAAATGTAAAAGGTGACATTCATTTTTCATCTTGAGATGCTTGTGGCTTTTTTTTTTCTTCAGTTTTTTGTCCGTCACAACAAAGAAATTAATTTAATTTCCCTTTCAAAGGAGACCGGGGTTATGAATTGTATGAAAAGGGTTGAAATACAGCGAGCCTTTTATTGTAGGTGAATTAAACACAAAAACAAATCGAGTTACTCGCAGATCATTTGATTTACAATAAGCTGAAAGAAGGTTTTGATGGAATTATTGCTCAGTAACTCTGCACCTAATGTTATCTCCCTCAGCTTCACGTCCTACTGTCCAAAAGGTTCATATTCACGTCATCAGAACGTACAAGTCCACGTCTCTGCTCTCAAATCCAAACATTGACTCTCTGTGTTGGATTTGCGGTGCTGCCGGACCTTGCAGTTATTTTTTTTTCTTACGCTTCACGGCTGCAGCTGTCACTTCCACTAACGTCCTCCCCTGCTGTGAAATTGTGTCCCTACTCTAAGCGAACCCACATCTGGGAGTCGTGACGCCCGCAGAGCCGCGATGCTGCCGTCGCCTGTGGCGGGGAGGACGCGAGCAAATCAAGTCCGCGGCCGTTTAAGGATTTTGATCACGCACATTTAGCAGATGATCAAAGTTTAAACACTGACATAATTCATTATGCAACTGGACGTGTTTTTGAGTTTCCTGCCGTTGGTTTGTCTGCGTGCTGCAGGAACACAGAGGAAGGGATCCCGACAGTAATGAGGAGTGGGAGTGCTCCTCTGTCAGCCATGTTGAATCTCTGTGTTGTGGAGGCGATGGGGGAGATTTTCCATTTCTGTCGTTTCTCTGCTCTTTGTCCCGGCGTCCACTTATTCTCTCTCAGGCTTTGTTCTGTCTCTCGCTCTATTCGGGATATGTTTCATTATTCTCTCCATCTCCTCAAACTTATCAAAACTTATCTCTCAGCTACTCCTGCTCTCTCTCTCTCCCTCTCTCCATCCATCCATCATCTCCTCTTCCTCTCACCTCTTATGTGTTTTTCATCCCACACTTCTCTCCTCTCTTCATTATCACGCCTCTCTTCCCCCCTTCTCCTCTATATTTGTCTCTTCACTTACTCGTACTCCTCTCCCCTCTTCTTTCCTCTTTTTCTGTATTTGTCCTGCCTTCCTTTCTTTTTCATCCCAACGTGTCGATTTCTTTGTTCTCAGGTCCACCTCTCTGACCCCCTCCTCTCCTCTCCTCTCCTCTCCTCTTCCTCTTCCTCTTCCTCTTCCTCTTCCTCTTCTCCTTTATTGAACGTGTGACTAAGACAGAAATGGTCACGGCATGTTTCTATATTTCTACCGTAATGAAAGTCTGTTTTTTTCCCCTGTGTGTTTCTTATTCTCCGCTGGAGGAAACATTTAATATCAATAAAAAGTTTCCCCTCAACCACAAATCAATAACTGTAATTAGCTGCAAGTGAAACATGGTGTGTGGGTGTTTGTGCCCTGGGTCTCGCCTCTCAGGCTGCTTGTTGGTGGAGCTTGTAAAGAATGAAAAACTACTCCCAGCTCCTCTATGTGGTTTTTATACCAAGTAAAAAAACATATTATCTGTCTTTTTTTATTTATTTACAGGGGATATTTTCTTTAAAAATGCTTGAATGTAAAAATAATTTTAGATTTTTAATTACATTTTTCAAATTTTTATTTCAGATTTTCTTTCTTTCAAATTTAATTTTCAGTATTAATCAACATATATAATTTATCACAGATGAAGACAGATTCTGTATTATTTCAACTCTATTTTATTATATTTTCATTAATTACCATTTTAAACCCCAGTCTGCTAAAAAAATTATATGAATAATCATATATTATCATCTTATTGTATAACTACTTTACATAGTGTTACAAACAATTTATTAAATGTTTATGAACTGAATGTAGATGCTTGATAAGACGACCTAAAGGAACATGTCTTTATTTACCAGAGAGTTTATAGATAGATTATACAGCCTTTACCTCATTGTCCCCCCAAATCTGAAACTCAGTCTACACCTCTGAGGAAAAAAGCTTTTAAAATGAAACTTCTTCTCTCCTCTTATTTCATCTGTTTCCTTTCCTCCCTGCTTCAGTTCCGCCTGTGGCTCCTCGGCCTCGGCTTCAGCCTGGCGTACGGCAGCATGTTCACCAAGATCTGGTGGGTCCACACCCTCTTCACAAAGAAGGAAGAGAAGAAGGAGAAGAAGAAGGTAAGGAGGGCGAGTGGGAGAAAGGGAGGGAGGGAGTGAGGGAGGGAGGGAGGGATAAGCCTCTCAGCGGTCTCAGGAGGGGAGAGGAGGAAGAGGGAGGCCAGGCCATGCAGCGTGTGTGGCACTGGCTGATAAAAAAAATAAAGTTAGAAATGTCTAAGTTCCTAGTAACATAAGCTTCTCAGAGGCCGGCTCGGCATCGCTCACTGTGGCTGGGTTGTAGCGAGGGAGCGGGGATAAAGGTTCTGGACACACACTGACATACATGCTGTTCTTTAACACACGCACATGCTAAGCACATGTTCCTACACACATACCTGGGAACATGCAGATTTTGGACGCGCAAAACCTACATCATCAGATGTATTTGCCTGCTGGTGTGTGTGTGTGTGTGTGTGTGTGTGAGACAGAGAGAGAGAGAGACAGTGTGTGTGTGTGTGTGTGTGTGTGTGTGTGTGTGTGGCTCCTCTTGAAGATAGTGTATCCTGGAGCCAGGGAGATACAGCCAGTCTGCGGTGCGCTGTGGGAATTTCTAAGACCTAATCAGAAGAATGAGAGATTAAGCCATTTATGGAATATTTATGAATATGGATGAGTATTAAAGTTCTCTGCTGAAATCCAACCTTCGGGGGGGGGGGTTTATTATTTGAGCCAAAGCACAACGAATCGCGTTGACTTTCAACTCGCTTCGTGTCCACAGCAGGGCAATTTGCTCAGCGCGAGTATTTTCCCCAAAAACTTTGAACAAATCTACCCTATTCAAATCCTTCTTAACGCAACTCAAGTGGAGAGGGCGCCCGACCCCCGTGTAACGCGTTTTCATCCTCATTTAGTTTTTCAGTCTTAGTCGCTGTACGCTTGAAAGCTGTTACTATGTTGGAGGCGGCGGGAGTAAGCCAGCGTGGTCGAATAATAAAAGAAAACGTGTGGAAAGACGGGAGGGGAGCACGGGCAGAGCTCATTGTTGCTGCTTGTTTTCTGTTACGGGTGAACGGCTTCCATTATAGCTTCAGTTAAGAATAATGGAGTTGATATCAGTCGCGTTTAGAAGCCGTCCACACAAAAGCAGCATCATCCCAGCTTGTATAAATGATGCTTTCAGGTGGCAGCATAAATATAGCCACCGCTGTCCTCTGTGTGTTGCTCGCAGACACACACACACACACACTCACACGCTAACTCCCGCTGCTCCTAAAATACACTTGTACACACACACACAGGCGCAGGTGAGACACATTGTGAAAGACAATTCGTGCCCAGTCATGCAGAAATCACAAGGACGCCTGTCGGATTATTTGTCCTGGTTGTTTGTCTTTGTTTGCACACTGGCTCATGGTGCCCTTGGATAGTGATGACTTGTGTGTGCATGTGTGTTCATTCTCTTTCTCGTGTGTCTTTGCCCCAAACTCACACAGCAACACTTGGAGCCATGGAAACTCTACGCAACAGTTGGAGTGCTGCTGGCTATCGACTTCCTGTCACTCATGATTTGGCAGATTGTGGATCCTCTGCACATTACGGTCGAGGTAGAGTACGAGAGACGGATGAGATAATTTGTGTGTCATCACCCATTTGCAGGGAGCGCGCGGCCGCCGTCATCAGTCAGCAACACAGTAATGAGACACCGAGCCTCGTCTGTAGAAATGTTCCTTCATTTTGATTCATCTTACACTTACAATCTCAAACAGGGATAAATATGGTGTCATTTCACGAGGCACAGATGAGGAGCAACACTATAACCGTGACATTTATGGCTCGAAGAGTTATATTTGTTTGTGTGGTAATGTTTGATTGAACCCTGAGCACTGTTTAAGGCACCCCGTGGCATTCGTGTAATAAACAAACATCTCCTCTAATTAAGCATTCATCAAGCAGCCGGGGCGAACGTGTTGAATGAACTTCCTGCTTCATAAAACCCTTCAGATGACCATTAAAACTTTTACCTTTGACTTAATCAAACCTGCATTAATCAGTATTTTCATTATTAACATTCAATTTGAACTCACAGTGCAGAAAACACAGATTTATGAAACAAAAACCTGCTGCTCTGGTGATTGTTTGGTGCGTTTCAGCCTCTTTTAGCTCGTGGTTTCGTTTGTTATACAGACCCTGTAGGAAGCAGAGCTAGATGTTGTTACCTCTCCAACAGTCACACCTTGTGTAGAATTTTAAATAGCCATATTTCATATTTATTGGACATCTGATAGTCTATTAATTCAGTCGTCTGTATCTCCGTCTTGTCGGAAGAACCTATTTACCCGAGGGGATCAATGCCTGTGCTTACTGTGCATGTTTGCCTCGTTCTCCACTGTGCGCCGCTCATCGTCTCATCCTCCTCTTGTTATCTCCCCCCTCCTCTCTCTATTCCTGCCTCTCCCCGTCGCTCGATCTCTTTTATCCCCCATCCCTCTTCCCTCTGCCTCCGTCTGCCATGTGAGTAGAAGTTCACCAAGGAGGCCCCGAAAGAAGACTTGGATGTCCTGATTCAGCCCCTGTTGGAGCACTGCAGCTCGGAGAAGATGAACACATGGCTCGGTATCTAAAGTCTCTTCTATTCTCTGGTTTCTCAGTCTGTCGCTTTTTTTAACTCTTTGCCGTGCTCTGGTTCTGGATGTCTTTGTCGCACACTTGGACATATGCAGACACATATGCGTACAGACACACACACACACACACACACACACACACACACACACACACACACACACACACACACACACACACACACACACACACACACACTCACACACGTCCCCGCCATTCACTCTGAATTAAACAACCTCCCTCGTCCCCCGCCGCCCACTTACGTTTGATTCCTCTTTCTTTTCCTCTGCTCTCGCTTTCCTCCCTCCCCGCTTCTCTTCTTTTTTGTCGGCCCACGCAGTCCCCCCTTTCTCTCCCTCTCTCTCTTGCTGTCTGTCTCTCTGCTGTCTTCCTTAGCGTGGCAGCTCTTATGAAAGTATAATGGTGCTGAAATTCAAATAATGTGGGTCATAAACTGGGCCATTGCCCCATAGCATTTCCTCTCCCAGAGAAGAAAAGATGGCGCTTTAATATCGTATAAAGAAACAATGGACAGTCTGAAGAAGTGTCAAACTCAAACTCTTTTCTCCGAATGCCTTTCTACATATTCAACCTTTGTGCTGGATACTAAGAACGTTTTTGGTTTTATACCTGAACCCACTCATACTCCACTCTAGTCTTTAATAGATTATATCTATGTTATAACACGTAAAAACATAACTTGAGATTTCTGTAGCATTAAATTAAAGCTGACTTGCAAGAGAAGGAGTAGAAAGAAACATACGTTTTTGCAGGTGACAAAAATAACGTGAAGAAAGTCCAGTATCATGTTTAGTGTTATTACATGAAAAGTTATATAATCATCAAGTTCGTGCTCGCCCGCCCTGACGGGGACGTGATTGTCGGGATCAAAACTTCACGCCAGTCCAAACTCCAAATGTAAACCTCTCTGGTACGAGAGGAAAAGGTCGGGGGTCCACCACCGTCGGTGAGGTTCATTGTGTGGGAGCCGTGAATGACTGCACCAAGTTTCATGGCAACACACACAATAGTTGTTGAGATATTTCCACACAGACCAAAGCACACACAAAGACATCCTGTTTCAAAGAACACCTATTTTCTTATTTTTTTGCCTCGTACAATTTTTACCCCATTACTTTGAATTACTTCCAGTCTCACACATCTGCTCAGCCATTCACTCCTTTATCCTTTTCTCTCTCTCTGGCTGTTTTTCCCATAGGTGTGGTTTACGGCTACAAGGGTCTGCTGCTGCTGCTGGGTATATTTCTGGCTTACGAGACCAAGTCCGTCTCCACAGAGAAGATCAATGACCACCGCGCCGTGGGGATGGCTATTTACAACGTCGCTGTGAGTCAAAAGAAAGAAACAACACCATCAAGCCCGAACTCCGCTTCCTGGGTGGTTCTGTCCGCAGCCGTCTGAATAACATTAAATTAGCAATGAGTACGATTTTTATTGCCCCGTAGCACAGAATGATCATAATATATCTGCGGGGGTCAATCGGTGGCAGCGCCCCCATGATTACCGTGTCTTGCGTTGGGATTTCTGAGCTCAGCTTCCCTGCTTATGTCAGAACAAATAGCAGGCAACTGACCAGCGTTTTCACAGCTGCGAAGGCGTAAAAAGCCCGTTTCTCAAAGGGGAGCTGGTTGCACTTGCTGCCCGTCGTTTATAGAAGTTAATGGAGTTCACAGATAACTTAACGCTCCTTTTAATGCCCCTGCACAGTATTTGAGTAGATAACTGCCTTGAGGTTCACTCATTTCCCATCAATCCTCCAAACTCCCAACAAGAAGAAGTCAGCTGAGGGCACAGCAGGAATATAAATGAAAACTTTCCGTCTCAAAACAACCTCTGGGGCCTGAACATCACAGATTGACGATGTAGTCTAGAAGAGTACATGCTCGTGTAATGATTGGCTTGAACAATACGAGACAATACGAGGCGTACTTATGAAATATTCAAGTTTTTTCACAAGTACGTCTTGAGATTTAATTCTCTTAAAGGCAGATCTCTGGACGCATTTCTGTCCAAATGATAATACTGCCGGTGAAAACTGCTTCCTTGTATGAATCATAAATGTTGATGCGTGTGGTGCCTGTGGAGCAGCGATAGTAGCGGTCGTATCTCAGGTCTCTTTTGTAAAATGAAAATTCGTTCTCAGCGGGGCGTCCTGCTGGAATAAATGTTAACTAAAATCAATAAAATAACAAAGATTGCAACACAAACTTTTATATTTTTCTTTAGGTCTGTAGTAGCTCTCGGTCCCTTAGCTGTGTATACATGCACATCTGTGCACAGTGTGGGTTGTGCATCTTTGTACGCGGATGTTTCCCCGTCCTATGGTGGGAACAGGTTAAAACATGTACTCATTTGGGCGCTTTGCAGCCATCGGTCATAAACATTTTTCAGTGGCTGCTAATGGCAAGTGAATCATCTTAAACGGCGGCACCTTGGATGCACATTACACCAAAATAGCTGCCATTATGTTCACTTTAGGCACTTTAGACAAATACTCGCTGCCATTTCCTGACACTCTTGACACTGGGAAACTTTTGAAATTGATGTAAAATGTCTGGTTTTAAAGTGGTTTCTGTCACTTTAACTGCCAGAGGAGTTTTTCTGTTTGGATCAAAAGCCAGCAAAACATTTTTTCACTTTTCGTCCTTTTTTTTTTTCTCAAAACTGCCATTTCACAGAATTTCCTGTCCTTGCTCTGATCCCCATTAATAAATAAGAGAGGAGGCGTCCTAACGAGCAGTGGAAAGCTTATCAACTTGTACTTTGTGGATATGTAATTAATAACTGGATTGATCTCGCCTCTTCCATCAAGGGGAGAAGTTATCATTGATCTATCATTCATGGTTATTTACGACAGCTTTAAAAGTAGCTTGCAGCTCATTTCATCACATGCGTCTCTCATAATGTGAGACAAGTCCAATGTTATTATTTCATGTTATGATATTCTCATTTTGGTTTTATGATGATGTCAATAGTTAATGTTGTCTGTAAAGGGACCTCCTTCCTTTCTGCTAAGCTGCGAGCTTCAGGCCCTGATGAGATGACAATGTGGTGATTGTCAGTGCTGCTGCTGCCGCTCCAGTCATGACTTTTTAATGCTGTTTTCACATGGGAGCCCTCCCCGGCATGATAAACAGATGCCTAATGCTTTTATGGATGTGATTTTCTTCCACTCTCCTTCTCTCCCGCTACGACTCTACTTCATCCTCCACCTTCTCTCCTTGAACACCGCTCTGCCTCCTGCTTTCTCTTTACTTAAACCTCACCTCTCCCTTTCTGTCTTTCTCTCCCTGCAGGTGTTGTGCCTGATCACGGCTCCGGTGACTATGATCCTGTCTTCGCAGCAGGACGCCTCCTTTGCCTTTGCCTCTCTGGCAGTCGTCTTCTCTGCCTACATCACTCTGGTGGTGCTTTTTGTACCCAAGGTGCTGTGACTCATGACTGATACCTTTTAGTAACTCCTGTGCACGCCGACAATTACACTCCAAAGGTCAAACGTGTTAGTCTCAGTGTTTTTAGGAAGAGATTCCAACCTGGGCTGCAGGGTGCATGAAAATTACAAACGTCTGGAGGTCTGCCGCTTTTCAAAGTCACCTAAACACACGTCGAGTGCTGCACCACATTGGAATTGCTGCAACACTAGATATGAAGGCTACTTAAATATGCTTGAATAGGTTTTTGTTTGGGCCATTAAGATAATTATATATTAATTAAACAATTATTTTTAATAAAATCGTTTGAAGTTTAAAGATCTTAAAGAGCCCGACCGATATATCAGTTGGACAGACAGCAACATTATTATTGACGATATAAAGACTTTTGTTTTACAGATTGAACAATGCAGGAAAGATTAATTTATGTTATAAAAATAGGTTTTCTGTATTTGTATTTTTTAGTTTATGGTTAAACTATAAAACAGCAATACTCAATGCATTTATTTGTCATAAGGGTTTGATTATGACATCTTTGGAATCATGATTTTATTTATTTATATGTCAGCTGATTTATCCTCATCAGAAATGTTTTACTCCCTAATATCGGCAATGGCCCCCAAATCGGTCCGTCTCTATTATTTCCATTTTTCAAGAAAGGAAAATCCTCTGTCACACACAAAGTGAAACGCTGAACATCTCTTTATTTTATTCATAACAATATTACACTTGTACATAATATTGCTCTGTGCTGTTTGATATATCTGCTGCCATGTTCCAAAAACGTCTTACAAATGGGTTCCATGGGTTTCTGAGCTATATAAATAAAACGTATTACTGTTATTATTACATGTCTGGGAGCTGTTACATTGATTTGTTTGCGATAAACAGACGAGGAGCCGGGTGGATGCTCGTGAGCACTGGTGCAGGCAGAGGAAAAGAGCACCACCTACAGAAATTCAAACTTTATTAATTGTGAAAACACATCACATTATCGTCAGCACCGTTTGATAGTCGAGATGCTTCTGGCAGCGCAGTGCAAACACGGCCCAGCGGTGAGATCTCAGCACCGAAGAAGTCCAAAGAAAATAAATAACACTTAAGATAAACTTCAGTGATAAAAAAACATTTGTGAGCCTCCGGTAAAGGATGAGAGATCTGGCTGAAAGGGCTGCAAATATTTAAGCCGCGCTCTCATTAGGTGTCCTCTGCAGATGCATTATTCATTCGGTGCGGTGCCGTCTCAGGACCGACTTTGTTCTTTATTGACTTCCTGCTCCCGCGGTGTTCCAGATGCGGCGTCTCATCACCCGTGGCGAGTGGCAGTCGGAGCAACAGGACACGCTGAAGACCGGCTCGTCGACAAACAACAACGACGAGGAGAAATCCAGGCAGCTGGAGCGAGAGAACAGGGAGCTGCAGAAGATCATCCAGGAGGTGAAGACATTATACAAACACACTTTTATCATTATTATTTATCATGTACATCCACACTGTACATTTCCATATCATTAACATTTTGTCCCGGGAAAGACAGACGCTGTATTATACATATATTCATGGGCTTATAGATAAGACACGTTCATGTGCTGTATCTACATGCAGATAGTATGTAAACTGTTGATTTTTTTACCGTGTATATATGTGAATCACACAAACCTGTGGACATGCAACGCTGCATATTATGAGGAAATGGAGAATAACAGTTACGCAATACAATCTTATCATGTTTCCTCTGCAGTTATGGGTTTATCTACTGTAGGATTTTCTTGAAATGGCACGAAATTCTTTTTTTTTTCCGATAACACGTGATGTTTCACCGACAGTCTGTTTATCTGTTTATCCTCACGGGGTCACAGGGGAGCTGGATTATGTTTAAAACAGCAAATCCTCACATTTGAGGAGCGAGTAGATAATATTTTGGCAGCTAAAAGATGACTGTGAATTCAATTCTGTTAAATTTGACTTGTGTAGCCCCAAATCAAAACGGTTGTTCTTTTAGTCGGTGTTTCTGGTCCATAAATTATCTGTAAAAATAAGGTTTGAGTATTTTACATTCAGGAGAAGATTATCTAGGGTTAATATTGATATGTCACTCGAGGAACGTGCCGGGCTGATGCACTTCAGAATCATTAATGAAGTCAAAGAGTCCTTGTAGTGGACTTTACGAAGCTGGAAGCCGACTGGAGGCCATGATGATTTATGTATTGTGGAATCGTGCTAAAGTCCAGGTCATCTCATTCATTCATTCATTTCATTCTGTTTAAAGATTCCTAAGCACTGTGATTTACAGTAAACAACACTTTTATATCGCCAACAGTTACATTTACTCCCATGATGACATATTGCATCTGTGTTTTTTAATATTTTAATTCCTTATCTGTTTAAATATTAGCTTCTATAGTACAAAAGGTGTCCACAGTAGGAGGTATAGTTATTCACAAATGTATTAATGAAAACCTATATGTGTTTTTATATACGGACCAAACTCTGCTTACAGCTAAATTAGGGTGCATTATGAATCATTTGTTAAATCTTTAATTACTGCTTATAAATGTTAAATAGGGGGCGGTAGAGTTTAGTGTTACAGTCGCCAGAAATAGAAATGGAAAGTACAGCCAGAATTACACATTACATATATTACCAAGGCCCAACAGTCCGTTTATGAAACCACATTTAAATTCTCTAGATCCAGATTTCTATTTGGATCTGCACCAATTTGGATCCCACACACTCAAAAGCATCAGTCCCCTAAAGATAACCGACCTTTTTTCTCATCAAGATTCATGAATTATTCTCTGAGAAATCGAGGAAAATATTGAAAAACGGCCTTTGGCGGAGGTAATAAACTCAAGGATACGAGATTTGATCTTGTGAGTGAAATTTTTAAATATTGAACGAGGTTTACATTTACAAAAAAAGAGCAGGATTTGAAGATATGACAAAGATATTTTAATATGTGAGTCAAAGTCAATTTTATTGTCAATTCTGCCATTGAAATGCTGTTTCTTTCTGATCCCCGGTGTAAACATATAAGTAGACAGAACATATCAAGTAGTAAAAACATAGTACAACATAGTATGCAGTCAAAAAAACTTCTCAAATACTGAGGTTTGATGTCTGATTCCTGTTTAGTAAAGGAAAGTTAAAGTCCATTGTCAAGTGATCACTCTCCCTTCGTTGTGTTTTCAGAAAGAAGAGAGGGTCTCGGCGCTCCGCAACCAGCTGGCTGAGCGACAGTCTCTCCGCAACCGCCGCCGCCCGTCCACGGGCCAGAACCAGAACCACAACGCTCCGCCGCCCTCCTCCCAGCCGGACCCCAAGTCCCTGCTTCCCCCGCCCGGCTACCCCAACCCCGCCACGGACAATCACGCGCTCCCGCCCTCCTTCTCCAACTCGTCTAACCTCTACCCGGCGGACAGCAAGATGAGCCGCAACCACTGTCACAACAGCCAGATCCCGCTGCTGTACAAGTAGGCGAGGCCCGGGGCGGAGGTGGGTGAGGGGGGCGGGGGGGGGAGAGGCAGTCACACGGTGCACACAGGGGACACAAAACACACGGAGACACTGGGACTATCACTTGTTGACTTGAGCACGGCGGTGTGGTGACACCGTTTGAAATGAAGAACACAGGGGCGCTTCACACCTGGCTGCTTCGGGGCGGGGGGGGGGAGGGGGTCACGCAGGTAACAGCCGTCCTCACGCTTTTGATCTCACTGTGTTCAACTCAGCAACGAGGCACTCGTGACGCGGCGGCGGCGGCGACGAGCACATCTCCAGACCGGCAGCACCCGAGGTCCTTTGCAGAGGTCACGTGAACGGACAGATCTCCTCGTCATCGTTCCGCTGTGGAGACGCCGCGTCGGGGATCTCATCAAAGGAAACATTTGTGTTCGTGTCTTTGCGATGTCGTCTCCATCTTTTGTCTTTCAAGTTCGTGGACTAGACAAGCACATGCAGTAGTGGTTTATATCGTTCTGTAATATCTGATCCGTCTTTTTTGTCATGGAGTCGTCGTTTCCAATGATTTGTTTACTTTTTCCGGAGCGTTGTGCAAACTGAGATTTACAAAAAAGGGACAAAGCAATGTACAGTTTTATTTCCTCCGACGTTTCCTCTGAACGATGGCTGAGCTCGACTGTGTTTCCCTGACAAGTGATAACGTGCTTTGTTAAACAGCCATAATTTAGAAGGGCCGAGGAGCTCAGCATGTTTAGATGTTTGTTGTCTGGACGGTGTTTTCGAGTACAGCATCTTAAACACTGAGTCGTCTGCTGATGTATGAATATTAGACCTATTTTAAAGGGAGGAAATGATCAAAGCTTGCTGACGTATAAGGACAATTTTGATAGTTTTGCCATTTGAAATGATGTTTGTATTTTTCGAGGTTTGTGTTGTATCTGCTCAGCAGTAAAATACCGTTCTAGTCATCGAATAACTCCCTCATCCGGCACCTAGAGCAGATAGACGTCCCCCTGCCCTCTGCCGCAGCCACAGGCGCAGCAGCTGATTGTTTATCTTTTGTAGGTAATAACTGAAAAAAAAATTCCAAATCTACGAAAACCCAAACTCGGCAGAAGAATACTTTCTACTTTCTGCCTCCAGAAAAGAAAAGCCCGTTTATATTTGTACAGCAGCGGTGTGTTGAGATGCGAGGCTTCTACGATGGCTATTTCTGTACGGATTCAGAGAAAGCACAGTTTTTTATACGTGTGAATTTGTTACGTGTTTTTTTTTATTTATAAAAAAAAAAGACAAAAAGGACGTCGTTTTATGTTTTCCCATAACGGACAATCTGGATGGATGCTCTTTTTATTTTCTACTTTTCTTTCTCATCTTGCCTTTGAACTGTACCATGTATCAAAGTGGGATATAAGTGATGTGACGCACTGTATTTATTCAGCAGTTAATCTGGATATTCTATTTCATTCCTGAGCTATTTCCAGATTTTTTTTTTAGAGCAATGGTACTTGGAACAGCTTAATCAGCAGTTAAAACAACGCTCTGTCGAAGGTTTTTAAAAATACTCAGTATGTACTTCAGTGTGCACTTTAAGGAAAACAAACTACTCACGCTGTCATTGGAAAACATCGTAGCTCAGGGTTCACGGAGCGGGACAGTCATAGATGAATGAAATAGGCCGTATTTATTAACTGTGCAGTTCATGGATCACATAGTGTAACATATGAATGCAGAGATAAACTAGGAAATGTTCTATTATATTGCACATATATGAAAATATACATGGATTTTGGGATATTTGTATTCACTATATCTAAGATCTCTAAATGTTAATATATTTCAGAGTATGTGTATGCAAATATATGGATAGAGTAAATAAAGTAATTGTTTTTTTTTTCCCACGTGGTGTTTTTGCTTTTGCAGCAGCGGAAACTGTAGATCGAGAAAAACAAATAGAAGGTGGCTCAGAGAGCACACACCTCCACCAACGCTCGATCTCGCCGTGTGGGCGAAGGGAAATCTCGGCTACACCTGTTCTTCCAGATCTGCTGCAAACTTTAACGTGTGGTTTCTTGGGTGGTGCCCCGCACCCCCCACAATATTTCATAGCAAACAGACAACAAGGCACAGATCTCCACCGAGAGCCAACTGTCTCCTTAAAGTTAAATCAAGCTGCACCAAATTTCAAGCGCTCATTGATATAACTTCTCTAAATGTGTCTGATTTAAGATAAATTATTCTCTGAGAAATGTCAAAATAGTGGAAAAGAACATTCCCGGATCCGCCCCCTTTGTCCAGATCCACACCGAAACTTTCAGGATTTCTTTTTTTCCCCCATCCTTCCACCAAGTTTCATGGAAATCTCTTCTGTAAAAGTTACATAATCCTGCTGTCAAACAAATCAACAAGGCGCTCGGAAAACACGTACCTCTGCCAAGGGTAACGCCCGATCTCGCCATGTTAAGAAAATGAAAGTAAATTCCTGGATCCGCCCATTTATCCGGATCTTCTGCAAACAAATTGTATTGGCACTTTCTTTGCTCATGCAAACAGTCAAACAAACGGCAATGAAAAAACTAGAGTTTCACTCAGAAGCACTTGTAGCTCCGCCCAAGGCCCAGCAGCCCCATTACATTCAATCAGGCTGCAACAAAGGGCTGATTCTTTTTTTTTATCAAGGTCCATTAATGGGAGATTGGTGAGAATGTCAAAAAACACCTCATTTCATAAGGTTAGTGCCAAAAACATTCCCGATTTTGCTGCTTTGTCCAGTCGACATTTGGGCTAAAAACATGTCACCGCTTCGAGCCGAGTTTGAGTGTCGAGGCTTTCCGGGGAACTCTCCCTTTAACCTTCGTTAAATTCAAAATGACATTTTCAGCATCTTTTTATAAACCTCTTCGTCAGACAGCTTCCTAATTATCACAACTAAAGTCTCAACATCCTGTGGCTCACACAGCCGAGCTTGTTTTTTCTAAATGCATCCTCCACTAGATGTCACCAGTTGTTGTTATTGCCTTCACGGCTCCTGGTGACCTTTAAGCAGTTAACTCCTGTCAGGTTGAATATGTTCATAAACTCCATCATTTTCACCAGGTTGACCCGTGGGAAGTGGGAGGTAGTTTGCGACACGACATCCAGCTGCTGGGGCCGGTGGGAACCTCGTTACCCAGACAATGAGTGGAAGTTTGAAGATAAATGAAACAAAAGTTGACAAATTGCTCCGGAGTCAAAGCGATATTTTGGATGATGTGCGTTTTTGAATGATGACAATGTCACAAAAACCAGCTGTGGTGCAGTCCCATGACCCCACAGCACACACACACACACACACACACACACACACACACTCGCTCGCTCCCATGTCATGTCTCTTTCCAGCCGACTGAAGATGAAGTATGTGGTAACACAGGGAAAGTGGTCGGCGGTGCAGAGGAGGAGGGAGGTTGTTGGTGCATGTGTGTGAGTGTGTGTGTGTGATTTTGCAAGGGTGGGGTGGGGGTGTCGTGGGGAAAACCCGCTCTGGGCTGAGGCTTCTGTGGGCCTCCACCTGACACAGCGCTCAGCGAGACTCACCAAAAAAAGTAGGAAATTCCCCTTGTCTTGTCTGATCTAACAAAGGAAGTATTTGCTGGCTGTGGAGGAATTTCATCGTGACTTTTGCCAAATAATAGACCAGGTGTGTGTTTGTGTGTGTGTGTTTGTGTGTGTGTGTGTGTGTGTGTGAGCTCCGTCCAACTCAGCTGCAACCTTTTTTCTTCGGTATTTCAGCGATGAAATTAGTTCACATTCATTGTTCGGACACAAAGTTACAATTTTCTTTCTTTTTAATCAATCTTAATTGAACAAAAAGCACATAAATATAATAATTAACACATAACCCCACCATATTAAATATAAATAAATATTAATAAATACAGATTGTAATAGATATTATTGTCAGGAGCGTAATCCTCATAAGCCTTGAACCCTAAGTCTGCAGTGACGCTGCTGTGTCGTCACCTGCAGGACGTCTGGTCTACTACAATCTCAGGTCAACATAAATAACGTAGAAAAAAAAGTGCCTGAAATATAAATAAGGTTTCAAACTGTTACAGTTCATAGGGATTTAAAAAAAAAATCTTAAATAAGTTTGATCTCAATTGAGATTTCGACATTTCCACATCACCATGAAGATGAATAGTAATAAAGTCTGTGGAGTCATTTTAAAGTGCAAACACACCAAAGAAAGTCTTGCCGCCCTCGGTCTCCAGCTCCGAGAACATGTTGGTCTCCGTCCACAGTTTGTCTCCTCCGTTCAGCTTGAACACTGCGCCCAGGTAGATGGCGTTGTACCAGCCCTGTCCGTCTCTGAAGGTGTAATCCTGAGTCGGGGCGACCTGAGTCGGGGCGATCTGGCACGCCGACCTCACCGCACTCATCAGGGACACTTTGTCGCCCATGGAATCAGAGTACCGCCAAATCCTGTGGCTGACAGATGTGAGTTTCCCCTGTCCATCCTTGCCATCGTCGTCGGTGTCGCTGCAGGAGACTCTGAACGACGCCTGGCTGTAGACGAAGTAGAGGCCGGTTTCTGGGATGATGATCTGGTTGTCCACCAGTTCGAAGCCGCCCTGAGCGAACGTTTGGCCTTGGCTGTTCGTCCACTCCAGCTTCTCTTTGGAGTTCTCGTTCGATCCTGGAAAGAGAAGAAGAGGTGGCGGAGTTACAGCCTTGAAGACGACAGAGTTCTTCTCTCCAGGGGTTTAATAAAATTAACAGGTGCGTTATCAGGAGAGTGGAATGAATAACTAGTGCAACAACTTCCTCATCGTGCCCCAGGCTAACGCACTTCTAAGAGGAAGCAACACATGTCACACAAGTGGAAGACAAAAGGCTGAAAGGCTGGTGGGAAAGCTGAGAAGTTGAGCTCATTGTTTGCTGAGAGCCAAGTCGAGGTGACTCACCTTCTAAATGGATGGCTGCCTTGGCTTTGCTGCTGATCTGCTTCAGTGTTTCGTGGTGATCTGAAGAGAGGAGGACGCAAGTCAGTATTTGTCAAAAAAGACTTCAGACTTAAAGACATAAATTAATACCCTGAGATGGTTTTTAAAACAAGCAGCCGTGCATGTAATCACCTGTTTTCTCATCGGAGTCCGTCTTGGTCAGAGCTGCTGTTTGGCCTGAATTTATCTGGAAGGAGGGGGAAACTGATTAGAGGTGCAAACGCAGACATTTGACTTTGCTGGAGTTTTAAAAATATTTCTTATCATATTCAGACAGAGTGCTTCTCCTTACCGTGTTTTCAGATCTGTTCCAGTTCCAAGAAAACATCAGGACGCCTCCTAAACAAAGGGCCGTGATGAAAAGGCCCCCCATCACCTTACACATCCACCCTGTGGACGACTTCTTCTCCACCAGAACCACCGTCCTCTCCTCCAGACCCGACTCCACGTCACCTGGTGCACTTGTGTAATTCACCATCTTGTAAAATGTAAAAACTCAACCCTTGTCTGGATGCTGAGTCTCAAAGTGGCTTCAGTGTGGTGATGCTCCTCTCTTTGTGTTGCTATTCTGTCAGAATGAACCAGGAGCTTGTAGTATTTATGCAGCGGCAGCCGATTCAGCAGAAGGGAAACTCCAGTGATGTCACAGTGTAAGTGGAGACAGCGGCAGCGGCAGCGAGTGAAACGAGCTGGGAGGGAAAGAGAAGTCACAGAATTTTCAGTGGAGTTTTGCCAGAGTGGAACGGGGGGTTCGGGGTTTCAGGATTGGAAAGTGGTTGGTTTCTACTTTTGGTTTGAAAAAAAATTAATAAACCACTGTGTTGTGAGACACACACACACACACACACACACACACACACACACACACACACTAAATGGTTCATGTATTTATACCTCACTTATGTAGATTTATTTTCAGGTATTTTTCACTTTTACTGAAATAATACAATACTATATCAGCAACTATCTGTACTTTCAACTCGACTACATTTTATGTTTTTACACAGCATTGCATGTTACATGTTTAAGTATTTCTCAAAGCAATCTGATCCAATCAGAGCGAGCCGGTAAGGACTCCTGCAGCAGCCGGTGAAGAAACATCTCGATCAGATTCCGAAGATGAGTCTCAGCTTTAATGATGAGGTGATAGAACGTTGCATCAGGACATGCACTACTTCGTACATTTTTGTTTATTAATTTATTTACATAAAATGTTTGACTACTTCCTTCCCTGACACACACACACACACTTGTTTCCATGACTTCAGAGGACATTACATTGACTCACATTGATTACATCACACAAACCTTAAACCTAAACTTTACCTGCACATCACCTTAACTTAGCTTAACTTAATCTTAACATTTTGTGATTTACATTATGCAGACTTTCTTTTTGGCCCTGTAAGGAAGTTAAGTGCCCATAATGTGACTGTGTAAACAGATTTAGGTCCCCACGAGTAATACCTGGACCACACACACTCACACACTCACACACACACACACACACACACACACACACACACACACACACACACAGTGTTAAATCCATGAAAAACAAACAGTGTACACACAGACAGACAGACACATAAACACAGTGAGTTCATTACAGAGCCACGGACAGAATGTGAGCAGCTAAGGTTTACACTCAGATCCAAAGCTCCCCGACATTCTGAGGTCACTTCTGACCAGATGTTGAAATGCCACAAAAATGTGAAATCATGGAAACGGTCCAACTTGTTCACCGGCTATTTAAGTCACACTCGACTCCCCCACAGATAATGACACTTTGAGTGTTCACTAATGTGCCGCATTTGTCAACGGTTATAATTTTCCCCATTACATCATTATCGCTGTTTTAGCATTTGTCATTCATCATTTGTTTGTACAGCGTCTGTCTCAAGTGGGTGCTCTCCGGAAATGAATACTGATTATCTGCTTATAGATGTTATCATTGTGTGTTATCAACATACACACAGTTAAAGTGCTGCAGCTTTTTTAATCTACTTTTCACCATTTACATAACAAGCAGAATTCAGTAGCCAGAAAAAACACAAACTCAATCATGCCCCTGTCTCTTATACACATGATATGCAGCATATTACCTTATATATACATAGTAACATATATATATACATATATTAACCATAACCCTAATTTATCCGAAGAACCCGTGGAGAGATTTCAATAAATGTTTTCAAATCTCAGTCTGAAAAGAGAAAACTGTGTTAAAGGGAAAACAACTTTTCAAAGCTCTTTCTGTTTCAGAAGTAGGAAATGAGGCAACTCGACAAACTGGTTTTTACGCTCGTCTCTGCCTCAGTTTCCTCTTTTCACTTTCTCTCTTGACCTCGTGTGTCGGAGACGGAACTTGCTCGCCCGGGCTTTTCATCACACATGCCTGAAATATCCTCGCAGTTCTGTTTTCATGTTTATAAAGAGAACTCGCCAATCTCCTTCTCATTGGCTTTCACGTGTCTTTCACTGATTTCTCATTTGAATTGAAGGGGACAGGTGCATTTGAAAAAAAGGACTGATAATGTAAAATAATGTTTTGTGCCTCTTTGAAGTCATGTTGTCTCTTTTCAGGGTCATCGCTTATGTCTTAAGGATCATTTTCATCTCTTCATGTTTGCATTGTGTGTCTTATGGTAATTTGTTGATATCTTTGTGTCAATTTATTGTACTTGAGTGATTGGTTTGTGTGTCTGTCGTAGTTTTCTCTCTCTTTGTGGCTGTTAGGTGCCTCTCTGGTTTTTGTCTCTGGTTATTTCTGACCGTTTGTGGTCATTTGTCGTCTCTTCATGGCCATATTGTGTGTCTGATTTAAGTTTTTGTGTCGCCTGGGGCCATTTTATGTCTCTTTGCAGATATTTTCTTCCATATTTGCGATTGTTGTTTGTCTCTTAATGTATTTTATCTTTGTGCTCTTTTTTCCTCCCTGAGTGATTGTTTAGTGCCTCTCTAAGGTCGTGCTTTTGTTGCTTTGTAGTCATTTTGTGTGTCTTTTAGTAATCTCTGTGTCTTTGTGGTTTTTTTGTATCTTTGCGGTCATCCTGTGCGTCCTATGGTTCCATGGCAGTTTTAAGCGGATGTTGTGGTGTGTGAGATAAAATCACACCTCTGGCTTGGGCATGCAATGCATTCCAGGATGCAAATACAAACCAACCGCGAGATGTTGAAAGATGACTTCACTGTCGCCGTCATCATATGCACCCACATGACACACACACACACACACACCCACACAAACTAATTTACACATTGCCTCTGTCCAGTTCCCCCTTCTCACTCACCTCCTCTTGATTATTCATATGACGGCTCATCAAACCAACACATCCGGTGCGTTCAGACAGGAAGCTCATATATGGGCTACGCTCCCAAACCAGTATCAGTCAATTTCATCTTTAACATTGTTAATTGTGTGTTTTATCTAATGTTTTTGCAAATTAATTTTGTTTATAATCAAAATACAAGTTGCTTTACAAGTTAAAAATCAAACAATCAATCATTTAATACAATTTTATTTGTAAAGCCCATATTCACAAATCACAATTCATCACATAGGGCTTGACAATCTGCACAAGGTGAGACATCCTTCGACCTCGAGGACAAACCCACGTGTGGAGTCCCTCTCCCAGGACGGACAGCAGTGCAATAGAGGCCGTGTGCAACAGAGCAGATCAACAACATAACACTCGTGAAATAACATTCATGAGAAAAGACCGTGTCAAACACGAGAGTCAGAAAGGAAAATGAAGAATTGAAGGTTGAACAATAGGAAACAGGTGAAGGCTATTTACAGCTCACACAAGGGTGGAGCAAACATACAAGAAGGAAAACGTAACAGAAAATAAAACATTAAAAGATGATTGAAATAGTACGATCAGAATTAGATTAAACATTAATAACAACATACGTATAAAAAGTTGAAGGTGAATTCAGACCCCAAGTCGTTTACAAATGTAATGGAATGACAGAAAAGGCCCCGGGCACCTGTGGTTCTCAGCCGCCTGGAATGGTGAGTACACGGCTTCTCCCTGCAGGACCTCAGGTGTGTCGTAACCTTTTTATTTTTAATCATACCTCACTTTTAAAACATACAAATCCAAAACAGCCATCTTCAAATTCTAATCATGACCATATTTTGGGAGGGTTTATCTGTGGCTTGTACAAACACGAAGTTCCTAAAGACGGGATGTTGTTTAAAGAGCAGATCTGTATCACGATAATATACAGTGATAACTCAGAACTGGTGTTGAAGGAACTTTAATAAGTTATTCGAGGGAATAACATTTTCCTTGAGGAATAAAGTGGAAAACCTTTCCCAGAAAATATGAGAAAATGATATGATGCTGTTGTATCTGGATCAATCCCAGGACAATAAGTAACCTGTCACTCTTTTGTAAACTGCACTAGAGTAGTTGTAAATAAATCATGACACCTGATATTCTGTCAGTTTTATCAAGCTGTAGAATCTGTTGAACATTGCCGAGCTGTATTTTCCGAGTCAGAGGTCGTGTGTAATGTGTAACTCACAAACTCCCACTGGATTCCTCCAAGAGACAAACGCCTCTTTTCATGAAGTGGGGGAAACTAAACCTGCCTCAGTTTGAGTGCTCATATCTTCGTGGCCTTTCCCCTTCCCCGTGTGCCTGGAGCTCTGCGAGGCCTCCTCTAATCGTATGCTGACATATTCCCCCCCATGTAACTCCCCCTGCAATGAAAGCGTTTGTTCTTCAGCTGATTTTTGGTTTTTTTTGCACCCGGATTGCATCATTAAATCCCAGGATTGTGTGGTCATCACGCACAGGAGCTCTGCCACTCTGCTGACAAAGATCACCTCGGGGCAGGAAGGAAAGGATGGGAGGAAGGAAGGTGGGGGCAGCAAGGGCGGAGGAAGCTGAGGAAGGAAGCTACTGCAGGCAAATCTGATGTCCTGTTTAGGTGAAGAGCTCTGTTTTCAGATTGTGACACAATCACAGGTGCAGGTTTTTGAAGTGGCATAAAATATATATAAATCCACATCAGAGGGTTTGGTTTCGCTCTCATCGTTTGCTCTTGAGCGAAACCATGTGAGGGAGTTGATGTGTGAGTGATTAAACTAGGCCGGAATGAGGGTTCACCACAAAGGTGGCTTCCGCTGCAGCTACTGTGTAGTCTGGTGGCCTACAAACCTCCAGCATGTCCCCAGTGAGTTACACTTTACCCACTGTAGGTGTTTCACCTCCTCATTTTCCAATCTGAATGGATTCGGAAACATTAAGTTTTTATTTTAATTTTATTTTTTTGTGATTTATCTTTTAGCCGTGGAATGAAGTGATACCAGACTCGGGGGCATGTTTACAGCATCAAGAAATCAATTTAGTGATACGAAATATATATATGCTGGATTTAGCAGGAGAAACTGCCTCAGAGAAAAAACTGTAATAAGTTAGAAGAGGTTAGAAAGTCGTGTGTGTGTGTGTGTGTGTTTGTGTGTGTGTCTGTGTGTGTACTTACTGAACGTTGCCCGCGAGGCTAATTTGAACTTCCACATCATTTGTGCTGTGGCAGGATGTGCTCAGATTTAAACTGTGCCTGAATAAGTAGGACAGTTTTTAAGAGCAGAAAGTTTTTGTGAGACCTACGAAAACCAGTCAACAGTCTCTTGTAATTTAAAGATTTTCTTTTTGAATTTGTGTCTTAGTTTTTTAGTTCTAGTCTTTATTCTTGTCAGTAATCATACCACTTAATGCAGGTTTCAAGTCAGAGGTTTAACCCTCTGAAGTCAACGCTCTATTTAATTCTATTTATTTCACACGGAGACGTTAAATGAAAAACAATTAAAAGTGCTGCTGAGGCCCTTTCAAACAATATCTCATTATGTTTGTAGATCATAACCATAGATTGTAAATAAAGATGGACGACGCTTCTCCACTCTGGTTCATGTCCCCTCTGCCAACATGGAGGAGGTGGGATTTATGAGCTATGCTGCAGCCGGTCACCAGGGAGTGATCAAGACGCTTTGGCTTCACTTCAGAGGAAAAGTCATGTCGTCACGCCAGGTATTTTTAAATTCTTTATCCGACATGGATCAGTGGAAGGAACCTCCCATGAGTGCGTCTCGTAAACACAACACTGACACATCGTCACATCTGCTTATACAGTTGTTATTGTGAATGTGCTGCATAAGCACAAACGACACAAAGCAACATTAGCATTTATTTGGATTCATGCTTCAGGACACACGACAAAAGTCCAATAGTCACTTTTCTTTTGGGGAAATACTAAATAAATGCTAAATCTTATAAATTTTATTAAATAAGAGAAGTCAAACTATATCTGATATGCGTTTCAATCTAATTTCGAAATTATTTTTGTTGGATGTTGTACAGACAAATAATCTCTGCTTTAAGTTAAAGTTAAACAAATATATAAAAAACACTTATCTTATTACTTTGTCTTTGCCACCATGGCGCTTCCTTACAAAACCTTTCACACTCTTATTCCTGTATAACCTGTGTGACAGTAATGGAATTTTGAATCTAGGAGAAGCGTTTACCATGTGAATCAGTGATTGGTCCTTTCGGCACAGTTACAGGTGACCCAGGCTACACTCTGGCTGCTGATTGGTCGACTGTGGCTAATGAATTGGTGGGTCCTGTTTTCTTGGAGAGAGAAAAAAAAAAAAATGTTGCTAAATGGATTTTTCTGCAAGTCACCGGAAATGTACCGGTAATAGTTGTGTTGGCAACATGTCACGTTGCTATGACAACGAGCTGGGAAGCGAGGGGCGGGTGAAGCAGTGGAGGTCACGGAGGTCGGTTCCTGTCAAACCCAAAAAAAGCTGCAGCTGCAAGAAGTCGGTCAGACGTGAACACACAGTGACGAGACACATATTTATAGATTCTGTGTAATTTACATGTTCCTAAGATACGATTATATCCAATGTTAAATAAACGTCAATAAACTTAGAAGAGAGACGCTCATGATACAAATGAGATAATAATACAAACCTTTACTGTCAATGATCATGTTTTGAAGTTTTCAAAGTAGTATAGGATACTTTAAAGAGTATAGGATACTTTATTTTACTAATTATAAACAAATACAGGCTATAATTCATCATATCAAACAACAAATCAATGAAATGGCAGACCACACATGCCTCTTGGTCAATGTCCATTTTCGAGCAAGTTTGAGTCATTTACATGAAATTAATAGTGATTCAGAAGTTTTAAAATAGAAGCAACTTTTTTTTCATTGGAAATAGACAACAATATAAACACTTTTATTTTTCACTCCCATTTTGTATGTGTTTAAGTCAAAGATTCACTTTGATTGTGTTTAATTGTGTTAATGACAAGGAATGGATAAAGTTGAGTTTGACGTCTGGGCTTTAACTCTGTGGGTTCGTCTTCCAAAATTTGATTGATTGATTGATTGATAACAAACAACAACTCAGCGAATCCATGGCAACAGTTTACTTCCTGTTTCCTGTAACGATTTCTTAATCTTTTCTAAAGAAAGACTTTTTTACTTTAAAGGAGGATTATTTTTAACATGATTAGTGGATTCTAGAGCTTCTTACAGTCAAAAATAATCACATCAGTTTATCTCAGGTAGTTCAGCCACTTCTTTGTCATTGCTCTTTGCTAAATGACTTGAAGAAAAACAAGTGTTCACTTCACATGTGTGAAAACCTTTTTTAAATTGTATGTAAAATCATCTTAAAGACGTTTATTTTTATTATATGACCCCATCATACATTTCTCATTTTTGTCCAAGATTTTGAGTTTGTCGTTTTTCAGAACAGATCATGTATTTAATTATCTCTTTGGTTATATTCAGTTCTATGTAAAAAAAAAAAAAAAAATTATACTTTAATTTCAATTGTTTTTCACATGTGTTTTACAAAGAAAGTGTTAACTTTAACTAAATAACATAGACAAATATGTGAGTTATGTTTCCAAATTGATGTTGAATGCTGAGTCACAGTGATGTAGTTTTGCGGTTTCAGGAATTAGTTGTTTATGAAGTAAGCCAACCAATAAAAATGCTTTAATCAGGGAACTTGTTCATTACTTCACAGCTTCTGCAGAATATGATGTATTGATAACTTCAATCATATTTCGCAGGACTGAGTCGAGTAGTATTTACAGAAGTCATTTAAAGTCCCTTTAAAATTCCGACTTGTTACTTCCTCTTTCCGTCATTGTCATATCACCGCCGTCATTACTCATGGTCACATTATTCATCACTGATGTAAAGTGTTGTTACACAGTTTGACCCTTTTGTTGCAGCAACACAGTTTGTTGACTTTGTGTTTGCAAACAATGGCTGAAATGAATGAAACTTTATCCACATTTCTTCTTCCTTCATCACACTGAAAACTCAAAATTTGTAGCTACTTGCTCTCAGACCGTTCAGAGAATCACATGATTCGGCATCAGCACCCACATATGACTAAAATTCTACGAAAAACATAAATATCCAGAAAACTCACACTGGATTATGGAAAGTACGTCCCATCAACCTGACTTGAAGTCAGGGGACTGATCATCACGACAAGACAGAGGAAGTGATAATTATCATATTCCCCCCATTTTTACATTGCATGTGAAAAAAGGATAAAGAGGAGCTTTTTCTTTTCTTTTCATTTCCCCATTTAATGGTGGTTTGCATTAAACAGGAAGTGTGAGGGACAGCCTGATTTAGTTATTTATAAATCGTGGGACTTGATTTATAAATCAAGTTCACAGGATTACACAAAACATGGTGGAAAGAAGCAGAACGGGTCAGAGAAGAACGTTTTGGTTTGGATCGGGATCAGAGGGCAGATCCACGATTTATCTTTCACTTTCTTTAACATTACAAAATAGAACATTTCCATCAACTTTCCATCAAATTTCCATCATCAATTCATTGATGTTGATTTAAAAAATCTGGCAAATCCGACTGATATTTATGAGTGTGAGCAATTTGATGAGGCTTGATAGTATTTAAGTGACTGTTTGTCCTTGGCGGAGGTTTGTGCTCTAATGACTGACCTTCTTGTTTTCCTTTGGAATTAATTAATTGCTCTCATATAAGACTTTATATGCATTTACATATACACATAGATTTAGATGAGTCGTTAAAATAATGTAATTGTTTTGCTGTAAGGGAAAAGTGTTGTGGCTTGTAACATTGTTAACAGTGTAACGAGTCACAATATTTTGGTGTATAATGTATAATTTTATTTATGTGTATATATATATATGTACAAGAGCCTCTTTATTATTAGAGTATTGGAGATGATCTGATTCTTTTGTTACACACAGATCGACTTAATCGTTAACAACAGAAAGTGCTGCTGAATGATGACACAGCATGGAATTCTCCAAATATTTTTTGGTTTTCCACTATCATATACAGTATCATCACACAATGAATGGTAAACCCTCGTCTCCCACACGAGGAGTGTCTGAACTTGTTTCCCTCTTTTCCCCCTGGCACCTTTCAGTGTGTTTCCATGGCCTGACTAAGAAGCCGGCAGAAATGACAAACCTGAAACGACGCCCACATACTGTAACTTCAAAGACACGAGAGAACAGAAAACACCAACAGAGATCCAGAGTGTGAAGAAGTCAGCAGCTTCAGACACCTGTTCGATTCCTGCTTTTCTCTAAGTGCTGATCATAAGGGGGCTCACGTGCCCACAGGTTGTGTGGACACTAACAAGGTGAAGTGCAGCTGTGGGTCTTACACAGAGGAAAGGTGTAGCACAAAATGGAGCCAGTGCTATTTATAGAGTATTGGTAACAAAGTGGATGAATCACTTTTACAGCTAAAGAGGTGTAACAGGATTTATTTTCTGCATTTCACACCTTCTTTATTTTTCCTGACCTCTGGACTTTTCAGTTTTGTCCGAACCCAAATACCAGGTGAAAGGTGAAAGGTGCCTCAGACCACTGTCCAGACCAAGGGCCTAAAAGGAAATGCATGAATAAAAAGAAATGCTCTCAGTCTGTACTTTAAGGACCAATTTGCGGGAGGTTGAGAAGACATTAAACAATAAACAATAGAAGAAGAAAAAGAAGTTGTATGTCTGATGATGTAATATTTGAATTTTGAGGACGTTCATTTTTCTGTTAGTACGGCCATAATGATATAACTCGTTATTTTTATAAATTAAACCACACAACAGAATGAAATATGTTTGAACTGACTTCCATCGTGTCCAGCTGCAATATTAAAATGCTGCACACATATTAACACGATCATTTGATTGTATAATTCAGTACAATGACACTCTGGTACATACATTTGGGATTTTGTTCTAAAGTATTTGTATTTCGTTATGTATATGCAACATTTGACGTTTCAGTATATTTTGTTTTGCTGTAAGGGAAAAGTGTTGTGGCTTGTAACATTGTTAACAGTGTAACGAGTCACAATATTTTGGTGTATAATGTATCATTTTATTTGTGTGTATATATATATACACTACCGTTCAAAAGTTTGGGGTCACTTAGAAATGTCCTTATTTTTCAAAGAAAAGCACTGTTTTTTTCAATGAAGATAACATTAAATTAATCAGAAATACACTCTATACATTGTTAATGTGGTTAAATTACTATTCTAGGTGGAAACGTCTGGTTTTTAATGAAATATCTACATAGGTGTATAGAGGCCCATTTCCAGCAACTATCACTCCAGTGTTCTAATGGTACATTGTGTTTGCTAATCGCCTTAGAAGACTAATGGATGATTAGAAAACCCTTGAAAACCCTTGTGCAATTATGTTAGCACAGCTGAAAACTGTTTTGCTGGTGAGAGAAGCTATAAAACTGGCCTTCCTTTGAGCCAGTTGAGTATCTGGAGCATCACATTTGTGGGTTCGATTATACTCTCAAAATGGCCAGAAAAAGAGAACTTTCATGTGAAACTCGCCAGTCTATTCTTGTTCTTAGAAATGAAGGCTATTCCAATGCGAGAAATTGCGAAGAAACTGAAAATTTCCTACAACGGTGTGTACTGCTCCTTCAGAGAACAGCACAAACGGGCTCTAACCAGACTAGAAAGAGAAGTGGGAGGCCCCGGTGCACAACTCAGCAAGAAGACAAGTATATTAGAGTCTCTAGTTTGAGAAATAGACGCGCCTCACAGGTCCTCAACTGGCAGCTTCTTTAAATGGTACCCGCAAAACGCCAGTGTCAACGTCTACAGTGAAGAGGCGACGCCGGGATGCTGGCCTTCTAGGCAGAGTGGCAAAGAAAAAGCCATATCTGAGACTGGCCAATAAAAAGAAAAGATTGATATGGGCAAAAGAACACAGACATTGGACAGAGGAAGATTGGAAAAAAGTGTTATGGACAGACGAATCAAAGTTTGAGGTGTTTGGATCACACAGAAGAACATTTGTGAGACGCAGAACAGGTGAAAAGATGCTGGAAGAGTGCCTGACGCCATCTGTCATGCATGGTGGAGGTAATGTGATGGTCTGGGGCTGCTTTGGTGCTGGTAAAGTGGGAGATTTGTACAAGGTAAAGGGATTTTAAATAAGGAAGGCTATCACTCCATTTTGCAACGCCATGCCATACCCTGTGGACAGCGCTTGATTGGAGCCAATTTCCTCCTACAACAGGACAATGACCCAAAGCACACCTCCAAATTATGCAAGAACTATTTAGGGAAGAAGCAGGCAGCTGGTATGCTGTCTGTAATGGAGTGGCCAGCGCAGTCACCAGATCTCAACCCCATTGAGCTGTTGTGGGAGCAGCTTGACCGTATGGTACGCAAGAAGTGCCCATCAAGCCAATCCAACTTGTGGGAGGTGCTTCAGGAAGCGTGGGGTGAAATCTCTACAGATTACCTCAACAAATTAACAGCTAGAATGCCAAAGGTCTGCAATGCTGTAATTGCTGCAAATGGAGCATTCTTTGACGAAAGCAAAGTTTGAAGAACAAAATTAATATTTCAAATAAAAATCATTATTTCTAACCTTGTCAATGTCTTGACTATATTTTCTATTCATTTTGCAACTCATTTGATAAATAAAAGTGTGAGTTTTCATGGAAAACACGAAATTGTCTGGGTGACCCCAAACTTTTGAACGGTAGTGTATATGTACAAGAGCCTCTTTATTATTAGAGTATTGGAGATGATGTTTTTTTTTGTTACACACAGATCGACTTAATCGTTTACAACAGAAAGTGCTGCTGAATGATGACACAGCATGGAATTCTCCAAATATTTTTTGGTTTTCCACTATCATATACAGTATCATCACACAATGAATGGTAAACCCTCGTCTCCCACACGAGGAGTGTCTGAACTTGTTTCCCTCTTTTCCCCCTGGCACCTTTCAGTGTGTTTCCATGGCCTGACTAAGAAGCCGGCAGAAATGACAAACCTGAAACGACGCCCACATACTGTAACTTCAAAGACACGAGAGAACAGAAAACACCAACAGAGATCCAGAGTGTGAAGAAGTCAGCAGCTTCAGACACCTGTTCGATTCCTGCTTTTCTCTAAGTGCTGATCATAGGGGGGCTCACGTGCCCACAGGTTGTGTGGACACTAACAAGGCGAAGTGCAGCTGTGGGTCTTACACAGAGGAAAGGTGTAGCACAAAATGGAGCCAGTGCTATTTATAAAGTATTGGTAACAAAGTGGATGAATCACTTTTACAGCTAAAGAGGTGTAACAGGATTTATTTTCTGCATTTCACACCTAGACTTTATTTTTCCTGACCTCCGGACTTCGCAGTTTAGTCCGAACCGAAATACCAGGTGAAAGGTGAAAGGTGCCTCAGACCACTGTCCAGACCAAGGGCCTAAAAGGAAATGCATGAATAAAAAGAAATGCTCTCAGTCTGTACTTTAAGGACCAATTTGCGGGAGGTTGAGAAGACATTAAACAATAGAAGAAGAAATAGAAGAAGTATGTCTGATGTTGTAATATTAGAATTTTGAGGACGTTAATTTTTCTGTTAGTACGGCCATAATGATATAACTCGTGACATGGGGCCTTATTATGGGGTTTCTGACCATGGTGTCTTTGCAGTCTCAGCCTGTACATAGCCAATAATAGAATTTAATAGAATTTCTCACTGGGGCCTCTCTCAGTTTGGGCGCCCCAGGAAATTCCCTCTTTGCAGAACTGGTTTCCACGCTCCTGCAGTATAGCAGGGAGTGGAACCACTCAATTTGTTTTTTTACCTCACTCTCTCCTTCTCCTTTTTTTTTTTTTCACATTCACATTTTGTTATGATTCTGTGTGAAGTGAACCTGACCCTGGGGACTTTTTGATGTGGATTAAAACGAGAACTGTAAGAGCATCACGTTGAAGCTTCATTCTTTGGAAATTTAGGAGGCTGATCTGTGGTTTTCAGGGAAATATCATAATATTGCTTGTATTAACTGCCAAATTGGTACAAACATTCATGTACCTCTCAGGATTGATGTCAAACACTTAATACCCTTAAAATTGCATTCACTGAAGTCGGACATACAGACAGAAAGGTACATCAACATTATACAGTATATGACGAGCTAGAAGAAGACCATGAGCTCTGATTGTGTAGGAAGAAGCTAACCGCCCCCGGGTATCAGTCTGATGACAGCGTTTCACATGTGTCTGTGGATGTGTTGTAAAAAGGGGAAGTATTGTGACGCTGCAGTGTGATGTTGCAACCAATATGTAGCTTCCTGTTTGTTCTTGTTGAACACAACTGAACAGTATCACCTGGTGTGTGTTTTTACAGTTTGAGCCTCGGGCCTCGAACATGAGTATCAGCTCACTTTGTGTTGAGGTTTTATCAGGCATCAGTGATTCAGTTTGTTTGAGTTGATCAGGTTTGGTAGAAGTGAGGTGGGACAGTGATGCTGAGAGTCGAGCTGACAGAAACATGTGCTGCTGCAGGTGGAGTAGGAAGACAGCACCACCATGTGGTCATGGTGCAGATCCAAAGTTAAGAAATTGACTCAGAGGATTTTAAATACATTTATTACAGGCCAGTCCTCAGAAATAAACCATCACATTATAATATCACATTTCATAAGTTAAACAAGCACATAGCACTCACACAACAAACCTTTACAATCACAGTATTCCATTCATTAAAATGCAGATATCTTAGAAAACTACAAGAACACACAAATCTCTCCACTGGGAACCAGCAGGTAAAAGTAGAGGCTCTACTAACGTTGCACTGATGCAGTTAATTTTGTTTTCAAGAGGTTTTCATCCAAAGCCCAGAGGATGTGACGATGTGACCTTGTGTAAAAAGATCTCAGGCCACATCCATGATACTATCTGTTCGTTTGAAAACGGCATTTTAACACCAAAACTATCTCTGTCCTCTTGAGTGTTTTGGTTAAAGGCACAGTCACACATACGCGAATATGAAAGGGAATAGCATGGGAGGCGAAGGTTTGCCACTGATGCATTCGCGTATCTGTGACCGGGCCCTAGATCACATAACATGGGATTACTCATTGGGTACCTGTCTGTTTTAGTGGCTCTGAAACTCTGGAGTAAAACGTAGTATACGGATCTAGCCTTAGATAGAGTGCAAACCTCCTGCAACCTGCCTGATGGAGCTTTTTAGCATTTTAGTGTTTCAGATTATTAAAAGGCTTAACTACCCTGTAAAAATAAGATTCACATATTGTTGAACATGACGGAATTCTGTGATTTTGAGTATTTTCTGGTATAAAATGATCAAAGTTAAATAACGAAATAATATTAAAAAATCCAGGTGATGATCCACTCTTGTTGATAAATGCTGCTATAGGCCTACGATCAACATACCAGTCCAAGGAAGAATATTTCCTCTTGTATAGTAGCAAACTCAAGAGACCTGCAGTGCTAAATGAGTTGATAAGCTCCCCAGAATGTGCTATCTCTTCGAAAATCATCTGTGACATCTAAGCTGACACTGTCTCCCTTCATGAGATTGACAATCTTGGCCACCCACACAGAACCCTCTGTCGTACTGGGGAAGGTTCCCTCAACCAGTTTCCTCATGACCTTACCGATCGTGGCGTCTCTTTTCAAAATCACAGATTTGGCCTGACTTTTACTTTGGTGCTCGTAGAAGGTGACCTGGGCGTAGATGAGGTAGAGGCTGTTTTTCCGGCAGAGGATGGAGTCGTTGCTCAGGACGAGCGAGCAGGAGGGACATTCAGGGGATTCCACCCAAGTATTGTTCAGAGCTGTAGGAGAGCCGTCAAAGTTTAGTCTCACAGAAGCATTTTCAACTCATGCATGAAACTTTAGGCAGTGACAGATGAGACCTCTTGGATTCTGTTTATATAAATTGAAGGCGTCATATTATATTCAGGCGCTATTACTTGAAAAGGTTTACATGCTATAATGTTCATGAACAAAACTCTTTCCTCACACTGTCATTGCTGCAGCTCCTCTTTTCAGCCTCTGTCTAAAACACTATGTCGCAGCTCCTGTCTTTTTAAGGCCCCCCTTCCCGATGAAGCCCAGTCTGCTCTGATTGGCCAGCTGGCTCACTCTGCTGTGATTGGTTGCCCGCTTCCAATGCGTGTAGGAAGTGTCAGCCTTTTGCTAGTGGGCGTGCAAGACTAGCTGCTAACTGTGCATTATGCAAATGTTGTACATATCTGTAATTAGAGCCCAAAGAAGTTGAAGATAAATTAATTAAATTAATTAGAAAAATATTGACGCATTCATTTCCGTGTTGAACCATTAGGGCCTTTGAAACGTTCACACTCAGATGATCATCACAGGTTGAATAAATAGTTGATCCTCCAAACAATAGCTCGTTTCATTCCATTTGACAAACCAAGCGTCCCCTGACTATCTGAGGCTGTTTGTTTCCACGGGGCTGTAATTCTACCCAAAGCCTCCGTAAACCACATCATAGCTCTGCCTCTGGTTTGTTGGGGTTGAAGGAACCCGCTTCACACAGGAAAAGTCAGAGTGGGAGGAACACAGCATGAGACTGGAAACATGACAGCGCTGTGTGTCTCAGATGAGGCAGTGGTTCGGACTGGGTGGGCTCCGTGACATTTTCCCTTCCCAATACCAATTCAGATACAAGTACTGTTCTGATACCAGCGTATATAAAAAGATTAACCCTGTGCGGAAGTGATGATTGCTATCATTGTTATTTGGCCGGGCTCAAGTTAAACCCTTTGGAAAACAAGCACATAGAGACAGTGAATGTTATGTTAATAATCTAGTCTGACAGTCAGAACTGAAGCAGAACAGATAAATATTGTAATACACTGACTCCACCCATTGAAGCTGAAGTCCATTTTAGTTGGGGGACTTTCCAGCGTGACAAATAGCCAATACGTTGACATTTAAGTTAGCTCGGGCTAACATTCACGACCGGAAACCACCTCTTCTTCACCGCTCTAAAACCACTACTTGCCAGCGGCAGCACAGTGCAACTGCAGTTTTACTTTTTGTATAACGGTTGTTCTGCATTCATGCTGCTGCCGAGCTGAATCAATGTCTGTGTAAAAGGGAAAGTGTAGGACAAGACACCAACGCTGTTTCTCACACATAATGGCTGTGATTCTGGCACATTATCTAAAAATCACACAGGGGGGGGTGGTCTTGTATACGGCGATACACTGGATAGATGTATTTTATTGATCCCAAACTGAGAAATTTCAATTATATTAGGATCCCCCAAACTCTGAAGCTGCATTTAAATCCATCTTAAAAAGCTTAATCTGCGTGTGGTTTTAATTTATTTTAAATCATATTATTGTTATTATGAAGTACTTTATCTTTGTGAAGAAAAGTGATATACAAATAAAGTTTGATGATGATGATGATGATGATGACGATGATTATTATTATATTCGATAAATTAGAGAAAGTCTGACTTTGAAAGTTGATGTTTTAGAAAAATGATGAACAAATTAACAGCAGTGAAGCCGACTGAAACACGAGGGTTTAAAAGTGCTGCAAACATCACCTGAGCTCTAATTACTTGACATTTTAGATTTGCCCTCAAGCAAATAAAGACAAAATACAGCGTTGTGAGTTACAGACTCATCTATAATCAAATCAAAAGACCTTGCTGCGACATCACTTTACGACACGAGAGGAAGTGAAGAAAATAAATCTGAGTATTAATCAGTATAGGTCTACTTACACTTCATCAGCTGGATGAATGAGGGAGAAGATCCTGAAAAGCAAAATCATTTGTTTGTATTAAACTCGTGTAAAAGGTTTGGAAAACTTGAGTCACTGGCAATAAAGTCAGTAAATTAATTTCTTACCGACTGACTTCAAACGGGCCTCTAAAGGTGTGTTGACTGCAAAATAAAAAGAGTTAAATCCAGTGTCATTCGTACCGATGTGTTTTTAACAAAATGCGACAACGCCTTTTGAAAAGGCATCGTTCGAAGTGAACACAGTAAAATCTGATTAACGTACTTGTCGGAATGACGTCGTCTGGCTTCATTGTCGAGACTGCGTCCTGAAGAAGATAGAAAGCAAACCTTCATCGTCATGTACATCATCGTCTGCATCTCTCTTGTCTTCATCATCCCTGTTGTACACTGAGTATAGATCCACATACTTCCCTCACAACTTTCAGGCGTGAGGGAAGTTTGTATTTTGTGACAGAGGAGAATAGAGGAACTTCCTTATTTTTAATTTAATTTACCCAACAGTAGTTCTGCAGTAAATGATAATTTGTAAAGCTCATACAGTAAATCCATTGTACCCATCACCAAGAGTCGTACATTGTTTTGAGTTGCATTACATTGTGTACATGTTGTGTTCTTTTGTCCAGCACGTATGTGTACATGTATTGAAACACTGAAGAACGTGTCGGTCATTATGCTGCTGCCACCCAGAGGTGCCAAATGGGAGTCTGCACTTGATACAGTGAGGTAAAGACCAGAGACTAAAGATGGATGACATGTGTGCTCCTCAAAAGTGAAGCCAGAACATCTCACCTGGAGTCCCTCCTCCTCCATGTTAGTGGATGGGTCATGGGTCAAAGTAAAAGTCAAATTACATGTTCAATAACTTTTTTTTAATCAAAAATATATTAAGCTAGTTAAGCTAGGTGGACACACACATCCAAACAGTGCATGTAGACAAGGATCAGATGAGACTGATGTCAGTTCACCAAGCGGAGACCAATAAAGGGAAACTAGTTTGAAGAGGGAAGTTCACTTTCTGATTTCTTACGTCATCTGTTCTACTGTTTTCACCTCCTGGTCACCTGATTTCATATTTACCACCTGTCACTTCCTGTGAGTAACTGATCTAGGTTTACTTACTGTAAAGTTTGGTTTAATTGTTTTTTTGACTTTTTAATTTGGTCCATGACTCGTCTACTAACATGGAGGACGTAGGGTTTTATACAGTCTATGATAACGACAGAGATAAGACAGGAGCTGCTCGGTGTTAGCACTGACACAAAGCATGTAGTGTGATTGAATATACAATGGCACAGTTACAACATCACGTTATTTCTTGTGTCATGTCTCAGAGTGTGTTCCGGTTCGCTGACAGACGACACCTGATCGGTGAACGTGGATCTGTTTGGTAACAGGGGAACTGACCTCGGGGGACTTTGGTTTGATCGAAGTGAGAAACGTGGCCATGACCACCACAGCCACCGTGAGGAGACCACACCACACCTGGAGCAGCAGATACTTGTGAGAGGACCTCGAGTGACCCTCCATCCTGTCACACACACACACACACACACACACACACACACACACACACACACATTGATGACTCATATGGCTTTGACAGTGATAGAAAGTTTTATTTTGATGCATAATGTTTATTTAGCTTAATATACTTTCATACTTGAGTGTAATTTGTAATTAAGTATATCTTTTATTGTAGGACTTGGATATTTGTGTTTTTTCTTTGATAAAGGATCTAGACACTTCCTCCATCGATGCCATTAGGGCAATAAACACAAAGTCAGTCAGGTTTAAAAAGAAATCCTCAGTTTTTTCTCATTATTTAAACAACATATTTGGAAAAGAAGACAAAGGAGTTGCAAAGTGTAAAAGCCCCAGAATGGCTTCATAGGACACATTGCATTATGGGTACAGGCGTCCTCATAGCCACCACTGTGCTGCGTCTCAGGGATTTTACCTGAGTGGGGGTGTTTGTGGTACTGCAGAGTGGGTGACAAGCCTTTGTACACTTTGTGGTTTGGTTGGTAATTTATTCTGACAGAGACTGAAACCTAACGATTGACATCTAAAACACAGCTGACCATGAACTACAAGAAGTAACATGCAGTCAATGGTGAGATGTACCAAAGTACTTTTACTGAGTTACTGTACTTAATTAAAGTGTTCATGTATCTGTACTTTACTTAGGTAGACTCAATTTCAGGTACTTTTACTCCACTACATATATCAGCAAATACATGTACTTTCGAGGCCCATTTTTTCATCAACAGCCCCTACATACTTTGGGGGTGAGGATGTTAAATAACTGTGACTCATTTGGGAGGACACTGCTGAACTTCACACTCTGCGCAAATAAATTTGCTGTGTGAGTTTACTCCCACTGAAGTATTTGAAACCCAGAATGTGTCTGTCAATAACACACCAGTAGAACAGTAATGTTAAGAGAGTCAAACGATAATTCCCACGAGCACACTTTGTACCCTGGTCCAGGCTCTGTGCTCTGCTTTACAAATACAGTGTGTGTGACCAAGCAGCAGGTGTAATTCAGCTCAAGATAAACAGTGCATTTAGGATTAGCAGCAAGTCAATCACATAGTCTTGGTTATATAAAATTACAAATATGCTGAAATAGTTTTTTGCCTCTTTTTGATTAATCATATGAAGAAATCTATATGTGACCAACACTACATCTTCAGAGTCTGCAGGGAGGAAAAAACTGATCAAATAACTGATTCTACATCACACCCTCACGTGTGATAATAATAATAACAATAATAATAATAGATTTTGTTTCTAAACATCCAAGGACACCCGACTATGTGTCATAAATAAATACATGAATAATCAAAGTAAAACCAAACGTTAGAATCGGATTAGGAGACACAAACCCCTGTCATTACAAAATGTGTGACACAAGAAGAGTTAAGAGTTTTTGAAATCAGACAATTCAAACTGATGCTCAAAAATGTTTCAAAAACTAGTAGTAATAAAACATGTTGTTATTTCTGTTTGACAGTAACCCAGAGAAAAATACTAAAACAATGGAGTTTATGACATAGTTTTGGATTTTGAGCATCCTAACATTTTTAGCTTGGCAGCAATGATCTTAACTGCACACCACTGAATAAAAAATACAAGAATATGCTCAGAGCTATCACAGGAATATAAAACAATGTTTTGACAGACATGTAAGAGAGGAACCAATTTCACTGTCTGAGTCCTGACTCACCTGCTGTGTGTTGCACTCTCAGAGTCCAGATTCATCTGCTGCATCTCTCTGAGAGACAGGTCCGGTTGACAGGGTTTTCCCTTTCTCTGGGGCTCACAGTGAAGATGAGATGAGTTGTATCTGTGTGGTTATAGAGAGGAGGGAGGAGGCTGCAGCGTAGGTGGCTCAATGTGTGGACTGCAAGTGCATTGCAGGGGGTATTTAAAGTCAGCAGAACCACAGAAGTGTGTGAAACATTTATTTGATTCACAAAACCAACATTTAGTTTCATATAATTTGGCTTCAATGCCCAAAAAATGGTTTTTTGGGGCAAGGTTTCTTCGACTTTTACCTAAATCCTGATAGGATTGATAAGATAAGTTGAGATGAGATAAGACTTTTTTTTTTTAATGATTGTTGGAGTGAAGTTGCTGTCCGGTAAATGTAGACGTGACAAAGTGAAAGCTTGATCTGAAAACAGTAGCGAGAGTTGATATTTGGTTTTGAAGAATGCGTGTGTGAGACAGACAGAGAGAAGACAGAGAGAGAGTGAGAGGGTCAATTTCCTTTTTCGCTTTACTGGTTCTGGTTTCACACTCCACGCATGGTGGGGGCATCCCCAACCAACCAGCCTGTGCTCCTGGATACTGTAAATGTCAGCAACTCTCTCCCACCTTATTTCTATCAAGCACACATGCACAAACAAACACACACACACACACACACACACACACACACAAGCACACACCTACATACATGGCATGAGAGGTGGAAGGCTAGATGTGGGCTGTCGGGTGCTGTCCCCACAGGACGAAAAGGTAACTAACTCATTTTCAATGTTGCTTCTGAGCATCTTACCTGTATCAGTTCGGTGTTTGATGCAAATGCCCGAAGAGGATCGCAAGATTATCTCTGGGTGTCAGCATGATGGTTGTGAAGAAAAGACTTGTACAACAAATTTACAATAACTCAAAATTATCTGTACCAGGGATGAGATCTGCTTTAGAATGGATATTATTGAGTTTGTTTGTAAGAGTAGAGCCCAGCGGTCCCCTTGAATTCAATGAAGCTGCACCACATTGTTAACACTCATAGGTTTCCATGAGTTATTCCCATTGGAAATTGGTGAAAATGTAAAAAATAAAAAAAAAGCTCTACCTCGCAATGTGAAAGAAAATGAATGGATCCGCCTCCTGATCCGCACGAAACGTTGTTGTTTTCTGAAACATCTGTTCCATCAAGTTTCATGATAATCCATCCAGTAGTTTTTGTGCAATCCTGCTAAAATTCAAACAACATGGTCTCCGGTCAGTGGGGGAGTCAGAGGGGAGTGCTGCTTGTGACTTAGGGAAGAGAAAATCAAATTACAGAACACACCATGTTCTGTCACGACTTCATGAAAAACACTCACAAAACAGTTGGGTGCAGCGGCTTGGTTCTACTGGTGGGTCGCGACTCCAAAAGGTTGGGAACCAATAGATTTAATTCCAATTCAAGCAGCTACAACAGTACATTGCTGCTTACACATTGGTGTATTATTATTATCAATCTAAAATGTTATATATGATGTATTTCTGCTATTTTACGTAGATCTTGTTGATATGACTTCTACACTATTACTACATCAGGATGTTGAATGTTTACTTATTTCTTTATATATTATGGTCCCGGTAAAGGATCTGGATCAGTTCAGTGTGAATCCAAACAGTGGATGTACATAAGGATCACATGACACTGAGGTCAGTTCACCAAGCTGCGACCAATGAAGTGAAACCAGCCTGACAAAACTGAAGAGGGGGTTTCATCTTCTCTTTTCTGTTGTTCTGCTATCGTGCATTTTTTTTATCTCCATAAGAATGTCCTGCCCTTTAGCTTACCTGCCAAATAATTGTGTTACTAAGTGACCATGCTTTCTTTACGACATCTGTAAAAAATAACATTCAAGATGTGTTATCAGCGCTGTCACTGTAAGGGAATACCACGATCACGCTGACTCAGAACAAAGGAGCAGGGAAAAGAAGTTAGAAGTGACTGGGATATTAGTCACTATGTAAAACAACAAACATGTTGTTGGTGAGATGATTCAATATTTATTCTAAGTGAGCTGATATTGCTTGTTAGAAATCGCTCTTGAAATGCAACACTCCCTCTGCGGGAGAGACATTTTTTCTGGAAAAACTGATTAGAAAGTAAAGTCCTTTATTTATGTGAAACAGATCAGTGAGTTACTTTAATAGAGTCTTGATAAAGCAACATTTTTCCTGCCACTTTCATTTGTTATGTTTCTTTGAGGGTTTGTAAGGAAACTCCAGCAGATTGAGTGTAACTGAGTGTGTTAGTTCACGAATGAATCTGTCCTATTTATTCTGTTCAGTGGCATCATGGGAAAACATGGGGGATATTTAGAATTAGCTATTCAACAGCAAAATGCATTTGTATTATCAATTAAACAGTGTCGAATATGACACTACCCACAGCAGCTGATGATACTTCAAGTAAGTGATAATACTTCTATACTTTACTACATTAGGATACTGAATGTTATTAAACATTTATTGTAGTAGACGGATGGATGGACAGACTGACTTTATTGAGTCTACTTCCTAAGTAAAGGATACGAATACTTCCTCAACCACAGGTGGACACACACATCCAAACAGTGCATGTAGACAAGGATCAGATGAGACTGACGTCAGTTCACCAGGCGGAGACCAATAAAGGGAAACTAGTTTGAAGAGGGAAGTTCACTTTCTGATCTGTTCTACTGTTTTCACCTCCAAAGAATGTCGTTCCTTTTAGCTTACCTGACGAATGTTGTTTTATGTTTTATGTTTTTTGTTGTTTTATGTTTTATGTCCGATTTGTTGTTATGTCCAAAGGCACCAACCACACCAAGGCAATTTCCTGTATATGTAAATATACTTGGCAATAAAAAGAATTCTGATTCTGATTCTGATTCTGAATAATTGTGTTGCTAAGTGATCATGCTATGTTTGTAAAAACGACGTTCGTTTGAGATGTGTCATCCTCGCTGTCAGTCACAAAGGGGCTAGTGGGATGTTAGACACTGTTTAAACAACTGGATAAACACAAACATGCTGCTGGTCACCTGATTTCATATTTACCACCTGTCACTTCCTGTGAGTAAATCTGTTCGAGGAACAAGTGATGAAAAACTGTGTGAGGAAGAATAAAATCTGTAATATATCAAATAAAAACACAGGGTTGCAAAAATGATTGACGTTTATGAAACTGATCCTTACTTTCACTGAGTCTTAATGAACCAATACTTTTCTTGGCAGAGGAAAAAGGAAAACATCTGAGTGGGTTGTTATTGACAATACGCAATCATTAATGAATGATCCTTTATGTGAACAGGTACTTGTGTTCAGTGGCATGATGGGAAATCCCCAGGTCTTTACTGTGGGGAGGCGGATGGTTCCTCCGTCACAAAGATATGTTTCTTCACTCAGCTGAAGCTACATATGCTTCTTTGTACTGACAGTGAAAAGGGTCATGTAAAGGTGACCAAAAGTCATATTTATTTATAACATTTATTTAACAAGAAATAAACGTATTAATATCCTGGGTGTCCGAGGCCACAGCAACATCCTGTAAGAGATTGAAGAGACTGAGTTGTAATTTCCAATTTCAGAGTAAGGTATGAAAGGTAAGAAAGATCATTAGAATGACGATTCGTACCTACCTCAGTGTTAATATTTAGATGCAAAACTCTGTAAAAAAAAAGATAAAAGTGATGGATTTAAAGAGACATCTTGAGATTCAGAGACATCAACAAATAGGCAGAAATTTGAAAACTGTCAAAATGCCAAACCTTTTGTTTGAGGTAGTCTGACATTCGCCAACCTGTTATGACAAGCTGAATTTTTCAGAAATGTCTTCACCACCTCAGGCTCGACATCATTTTGCCGAGCTGCCGTGTAAAGTAATCGACAAAGGTTGGTTTAATGCAATAATATGATAGATGACTGACCAAACTGCAAATAAATAAGACAGATAACTGACCAAACTACAGCTAATAAGACAGACAACTGACCAAACTACAGCTAATAAGACAGATAACTGATCAAACTACAGCTAATAAGACAGATAACTGATCAAACTACAGCTAATAAGACAGATAACTGACCAAACTACAGCTAAGAAGACAGATAACTGACCAAACTACAGCTAATAAGACAGATAACTGATCAAACTACAGCTAATAAGACAGATAACTGATCAAACTACAGCTAATAAGACAGATAACTGATCAAACTACAGCTAATAAGACAGATAACTGACCAAACTACAGCTAAGAAGACAGATAACTGACCAAACTACAGCTAATAAGACAGATAACTGATCAAACTACAGCTAATAAGACAGATAACTGACCAAACCCTGGTGAAGCATGAGCTGTTAGTAGATATTTTATGGGCTTTTAATGTGATAGTTTGAGAGAAGGCTTATAGATGTCCTTGGAGACCTCTCACCATAAAGCATGAATCTGCTGAGGGAGTCCTCTGTGTCTGTTTCCTTTAGCGGTGGCTCAGATTCCTGGAAAATGATGCAGTCGGCACAGTTGGCCCACTTGCCGCTCCAGAGCAGGTTCCTCCGCTGTGGCCTTCCTGGATCAAAACCACAAGACACCAGCAGGGCAGCGGTACTGGTCAGAAAGTTACACACAGCAAGTCGGACAAACTGTAACGTACTCAAACCCAATGAGATACAGGACCAGTCGTTAGCACAAGTTCTATGGCTGATTTCTCTTAAACGGTTGACTACGTGCTGAACTTTTCATTTCTGCAGAGACTGTGGAGAAATCGTCTGCAAATTATTTTGCACAGGCGTTTGGAGAGATTAGATAAATGATATATATTGTGATAAGCTTTCAAAATGCAAGAAAGCAGATTTTCTGAACACTTTACAGACCCGACAACAAACTGTTCCCCTGTTTCCATGCAGACATTGAGCTCGCCCACCAAAATCCTGAAGCTAAAACCCCTAAAATCTAGATCCATCATCAACATTATTTTAGTTTTTTATATGTTGCATATGCCCAAATTAATGGGTTGAGTAAAATTGTCTTTTCAATGGTAAGAGTGATTATAAAAAGTGTTACTTCAGCAGTACTTCCATCACACCCCGTTGATAGCCACTAATTGAAAATCCTCCTAGTTTATTTGAACTGAATTTATTCACAGGCCTAAGTATTTAAAGATGTAATCCCACCCAACAGTACAAAGGGTAGAGGGTGGCTGTATTCTATAAAGATTGTAAAGCCTCTCAAGGCAAATTTGTGATATCAGGCTGTATTAATAAAAATTGACTCCGTTGGAATAACAGAAATGCCTCAGAGGTTTTCCAAATTCGCCATAAAACTCTGGTAAAATGACTGAATCCGTTTAAACTGGCATAAAATTCCCATCTTCGCTGTCTCTTATAAAACAGGATTAGCTTTGGCCTTCAGGAACTTTAAGCATCTGTGGATGCAGACGGTGCCAGTTACCCTCCAGCTCCAAATCATCCCGGTCAGGATGCAGATGATAGGTCCAGGTCTGATTTATGCAGTTGTCCCCCCTAAAAAACACAGTAAGAAAACCTACATTGAACTTGAAGCAGTTTTATATTGTAAATGAATCTGCAAGATACACTCAGGACTTTCATTTTCGAAACATTTCAACATTTCAACATTTTCAATGTCACTTCCCTAATTCCATTATCTATTTAAAGTGTTGGGTTTTCTTATTTCTTGTGACCCTGACTTGTTTTAACCCTGCTTCTATAAACCAGTTTAATAAGAAATGTGACATATTTTTAGAACAATCATTGATTGTATTATTTTACAATACACTCGCTCACTTAAATAAAAAAAATGGGATAGTAGTGAAGGATTAATGTACTTCCACCACTAGATATTATAAATTGATAAAAGTATTACTCAATCCAGACTTTTATGAGTTAAAATAATTACATCAAATGTACCATATAAAATTTAAGAAAACTATCTCTGAAAATGGCAAAATACTATAAAAATGTTAACCGTTGGATTGACTTATGAATAACGGCTATAATGTAATTAACTAATCACCATTGTGTCAAAGCCTCAGATCTAGAGATGATCATAAACGAAATAATGAAGTACTTTAATTTCCTTTTCCTTTCACGTCCTCTTCATTGCACTTCCAGACGGTGGGATATTTTGTGTGTGTGTGTGTGTGTGTGTGTGTGTCTGTTCACTTCCTCACATGCGCATAAGTCCTCTCAGCAGCAGCGTGTCATTGGCCGGCTCCTCCATGGTGAACAAAATGTTGTCCAGTGCTTTGAACTTCTGGATGTGAGCTTCTTTTCGACTGACTGCTGCTATAAAGAACCATTTCCCAAGATACTGAAACACACAGAGATACACAGAGAGGTGGGTTGCGGCTGAAATTCAGTTGCTGCACCTAAGCTACAAGCCCACGACTTGTGACGAAGACCACTAATGGAAAGAACAGAGGCAGTGGAAAGTGTGTGTTGCAGCGTTGAATGTTAATCTCAGCGTACGAAAGTATAAGTGTGACACTTCTACAGTCAAAAGAAACTTGCTGGTTAAAAAAAAGCAATCAAAAATTGCTGAGAAAATTATAAACCTTCCCCAAAATATCGTCCATATCGTACCTTTTGCATTATCATAAAAGAAAAAAAATATTTTGTTTCTCACCTGCTGATGGTTGACAGTGTTGGCCGGCAGCAGCTCAGGGACCGAGCAGGGAGCGATGGCCTGATACAACAAACCGAATAAATAGAGAAAATACGACAGGGCTTCATTCATCATAACTGCCACTGTGGAGTCAACACTTGGAATCGAACCTGATCGAAATGCCTGTAAATCCTAGGGACACTGAATTTGTTTAATGGTTCAACGTGTCACTTGAACGGAGAGTGGGTGTAAGTGAATGATTAACCTGTTTAGCTGTGATAGCCCCTGACCTACAGAAGTGGTGAGTGATTGTGGGGTTGATTGTGGGATTTCTGCATTCGTCAATGTAAAGATACAGACTGATAGTCAAATGAATCATTTTACTCATGTTCCAAAATCAGCTTTTAGGGGAAACTCAGTGAAAATCTCTCTCACTTACTGAGTCACCATCATATGTAGGAAGTTGCAGTTTCTTTTCAGATTATTAAACAAAGCAGATAATTATAGGAAATCTTAAATTACCCTCAAATACTCACAGGAACCCCTCAAAAATAGAGCACTGATCATTTGTTTTGAGTCATATCTGTCCTGAATGACAAAGTCCCACACTCTCTGTCAACATTCACCAACTGGGAATCATTAACCACATGTTTGAAGGTAACTGAACCTTTTTTTTTTTCAACCTACACCTGCTTGTTTGTGTTTTTTTGGGGTTGTCAGATTTTAAGAGAAATGTAGGAGTACTATCATACAACACTGTTCAAACAACACTAGGCTCGACACAAATAAAGTCATGTGAGCATTGCACCTTGAACCTGTTTTCTAACCTGGAGACAATATCTTGTATAATTTGTATGATTTCGAATATGTGATGTACTGTTTATAGTTTGGTCGGTTGTTTGCTTTTAATAGTTGCATTGTACTGTATGGGCTATAATATATGATCCTGTCCAGGGACTGCAGATGAAATCAGAATGGCCCTCAGTAGAGTGCATCTCTCCGCCAAGGCCCAACAGTCCCCTTTTAAACTACATTCAAATTCACTAGATTTTGATTTGGATCTACACCAAATTCCACCCACTCCTAAATATCAGTTCCCTAAACATGCCATGAGTTATTCCCTGGGACGGTGGAAATGTTGTAAATGCATAAAATTTGAATGGGTTCTTCCCTGACCCAAACTACACCCTTCAACCAAGTTCTGTAGTAATTAATTTTGTAGTTTATGTGAAATCTTTCTTACAAACTGCACAACTAAATGTGCCAACTAAACTAATCTTGGATTTTTGTTGAGCCTTCACCTGAGAGCTGCTGATTTAACTCCACTTAGGGGTTTGAGGCTGTGTCGGAGCATTGTTGTGTTCGAATTTTTGTGTGTATGTTAGTGTCCACTCCCTGTTCTTATCGCCATCTTGCCAAATTTGAATTTAATGGCAGGATTGGTGGATGTTCTGTAATTAAGATTCAGTCCAAACACAGCAAATACTGTTTTTGTTATAAAATCAGTCTAGTTTCTACATCCCTCCTCCTTATATATTCAAAGATCTTTCAGTGTTTGTTTTTATTGTTCTTGTGCATTCTTAAGTGGTATTTCAAACATATAACTTTATGTAAATATGACCAACAACAACAGAATCTGATGTTTTTTTACCATTTAATCATAATGTTAATGATGAACAAACGAGTGCATGTGGACTTTGCATTTAAACCTAAACCAGGGGGCCACATAAACAGCATAAACCCATTGTTAAGTTCGAGGCTGTGAATCTTGGAAGGACAGAAGTAACCCAGAAACGAACACAACAGATAATATGAACTTGAAGTCGGCCGTTCCTGATATTTTGCCAGTGACAGATAGAAAGGAAATGCAGGGATTTATAAAATTAGGCCAAGCTCCCCCACCACTTGAGTGTCAGTTTAAACATTTCTGATAAGGTGTTTTAGAATTACTCCAAGTCACATCTCCAACTGCCACACTAGTTAAGTTATGTGAGTAGTTTCTTTATTTACTACTTGTATCTCTATTATATAAATTGTCTCTCTCTTCCTGGTGCTCCTGTAGCTTTGGCATCAGTAACAGGAGGCCGGTGTGGGGGCCTCCGTGGTGACCTCTTCTTCTCGCCCTCTCCCTGGTGCCATCCTAGGACTCCCCCTTCAGCACCGACACCAGGTCTCCGCTCTCCTTCAGCTCCTTGACTATGTCCAAGCCTCCGATCAGCTCTCCCTTCACGTAGAGCTGGGGGTAGGTGGGCCAGTTGGAGTAAGTCTTCAGACCCTGACGCACCTCCTCGTCGGACAGGATATCAAAGGTGTCATAATCCACCCCGGCGCCGTTCATGAGCTCCAGGATCTGCCTGCTGAAGCCACACCGGGCCTCCTTCTTGTTGCCCTTCATGAATAGCATCACGGGGCTCTGGTTGATGATGCTCTTCAGCCGGTGCTCCGGGGTGGCGGCCTTGGGGCAGGTGTTCTCCAGCTCCCCGGACTCCGCCAGCTCCTTCACGATGTCCAGTCCTCCCACCAGCTCCCCGTTCGCGTACAGCTGAGGGTAGGTGGGCCAGTTGGAGAAGATCTTCAGCCCCTGTCGCACCTCCTCGTCGGACAGGATGTCGAAGGTGCTGAACTGGACGTTGTGGGTCTTCAGCAGGCCCAGGATCTGCCGGCTGAAGCCGCAGCGGGGCTCCTGCGAGGACCCCTTCATGAAGAGCATGCAGGGCGCCGCGTTGATCAGCTTCTTCAGCCGCTGGTTCAGGTCCGCGGGGCCGCTCTCCGCAGCCCCGGCCTGGCTCCCGCTCACCGCCAGGCGCTGCACCTTCTTGGTCAGCTCCGGAGCGTGGGCCCCGTCCAGGCTGTCCACCCGCTCCCCCGCCTTGAAGAACAGGAACGTGGGCACCGAGGAGATCTCATGCTTCTCCGACACCTCCGGCACCGCTTCCGCCTCCAGCTTCACGAACGTGGTGTGCGCGTGCTCCTTGGCCAGCTCGGCCATCACCTCGTTCATGTGGACGCACTGCGGGGCCCACGCCGCCTGGAAGTGCACCACGGTCAGACATTTCCCCGCTTTGGCGAGAATGTCTTCAAACTGCCGCTGGCTCGTCGCCTCCACCAAGTTCGCCATTTTTCTTTCCCCCCCACCACACTTGCCGAGCGCTTCCGGTGTCACCTCGACGTCACATCCGCCGTGCAGCCTGGTAGCTTCCAGGTAGCAGAGCTCGTACCAGGAAGTGAATCGCGTCTAATTTAGTGATAAGAACCCGCTGCTGACGCTGGATAAGCCCGAAAGCTAGTGCGACTGCTAAGGTACAGTTCATGCCAAAGATAACCCAAAGACCTGCTGCCGCCGGTGCGATACGCTAATTGTACCGGTTCGTTTTGTTAGCATTAGCTTAGCCCGCTTAGCCACACTGAGGACGTCTGTAAAGCTTAGCTAACCCCTGCTAACAAGGCTAGCGGCAACTAACGGTAGCTGGCTAACGCTAGCCGACGAACGTCCGCGTTGCATGTTACAAAGTGTGCAATTAAACGTCCCCGTGAACGAGACCCGAGGTACAGACACGACAGCGTAATGTCACCGACGCTAAGCTAACAGCAGCATCCGCCAGGCTAGCGTCGGTTGTCACCATTTCCACATTTATCAAACCCTTTTTATAGACGATTGCGTGAAAACAAAACAACACGGGACGCGTTAATTAGCCGACGGGTTCCCATCGAATCCTCGTCACGTCGGGGTTAGTTGTGAAACCTCCTATAGTTAGACCCGTGTTATTGGACTGTACTGACAGTGAGAGTGCAGAGGCCTGGATCCGAGCCTTTGTTTGATTTGGGTAAACATCAAACGGGAGATTCAATCGCCTTTATCACGCCCGAACCTGCATCTAATTAAACAATCTAACTTAAATTGATGTATAGTTTTGGATTGTGTCTGCTGTTCCCACATTTGGACCAGATCTAGATGCACAATACACTATGACTTGCCAAGTCTCGACTCGATCACCAGGATCTTCTCTGCTTTTGTCCATCCAAACATCATCAGACCGGGTTTAGATATAAAACCACGGAAATAACAGTGGACATGTGTTTATAAATGTTTTTTAGATTTGCAAAACCTCTATTTTGTTTGTGGAAATATGGAAAGGGCGATTTAATCCAGACCTCTCTGGCCAGGATCTGGATTAAAATACATTTCATTAAGACTCATCACACCTGTACTGTATATTTAATGTACCTGTGAAAAGGCAGAAAACTGTAATATCCCTGTTTTTCTCAAATTTTGACCAGATCTGGATCCACAATATCACAATATTGACTCTAGATTTTTCAAATGTTTACTCTGTTAGTGACAACACACAAAGAATTTTCCAGCTATTCGTCTGTCCAAACCTCATCGGAGCTTTTTAAGTTTCGATAAAAACACTATATGTCGATATTCTGTTTGTGAAAACACAAAAATGAGGATGTCCCGGCTTTTTCCCCCATCTAGACCTCATCATACTGGATGTAGTTTACAAAAAGACAGGTGAAATCTGGACCACATTTATCCAGAGGAGCCTCATCACATTCAGATTTGGGCAATTTTAAACCAGAATCTGCCGCCAGCTCCATTCTATTTGGCACATGGTTATTTTCTTGATGTTTTTAATAACTACTGTTTGTTCATAGTGTTGACTTTAGTTTCCCATTAAGAATAATATGCTGAACTTTCACTGGTCTCTGTTTTCATTAGTGTTTATCCAGTTATCTTTTTTAAGTGAGTATTTTTGAAGATTTGCATTTACTTTCTGACACTTTAAACACTTGCTGACTAGTCAGTTATTTCACATAAAAATGAACAGATCAACTAAAGGAACACAAATTAGTCATAGTTGCACCAATGAATGTGATTATTGGCTGATTTAGACATAAATTGGTTGGGGTAATGTGTAAATGGTGGACAAGTTTATATTTTAACTGTAAAATGCCTTGCTTGGTGTATCTTGATCCAAATTGTTTAATTCTATTCATATTTTTATGATACAGCAACACCATGGAGGAACAAACTGCAGAGATAGAGGTGACAGTCAAAACCTTAGACTCCCAGAGCAGGACCTACACTGTTGGCGGTCAGGTAAATTCTTCAATTCCTACTGCGCATTCTGGAGAGCATTCTCATTTCCAGTCAGCCTCTGAGGTCGTCTAACTAAGGTCTCTTCCACCCTTTTGTAGTTGACAGTGAAAGAGTTCAAGGACCATATTGCTCCCTCAGTGGGAATCCCTGTGGACAAACAGAGACTGATCTACCAGGGCAGAGTGCTACAGGATGAACGAACTCTGGCAGACTACAGTAAGTACTTAATTAATTGTGATTTAATCTTGTTTTAACTGGATTTTTAGGTTTCTCTCTGTACTACTTCCTGTGTAGAGTAGAGTTTACTTTGAGGTTTCCTGTACAGAAACTTTTTTTCTGTACAGCTGACAGCTGTCACAGCTGTGGTAAAAAGTGCTGACAGTAAATTGTATCGTATAGCTCCAATTATTAGTTGAAAAAATCAATTAATAAATTAGCTGAAATCATTCAGAATCTATCTTGATAATTTATTATTTCAGTTTTTAAGGGAAAATGACACATTTTGATTGTTGCTGTTTATCCAACAAAAGCTTTTTGAATGCATCACTTTGAACTCAGGGAAATTATGTTAATCTTTCATTGTCTTCAGTGGCTCTTCAGACCAAATAACTAATCGAATCATTGGTGAATACATTTTTATTGAAAGAAGTTGTTAAATTAAACCCTATTGCATCACAGTATTAGTTTTCTCTTGGAGCTCACTCACCTGTGTCTTAAAGGGGACATATCATGCAAATTCCACTTTGTTAGTGCTTCTACACATTAATGTGGGTATCTGGCTCATGTCTACCAACCCCAAAACTCTGGGAAAAAAACACTTGCGCGTTTTGTTATGGGTCCTCTAAGTCAGAAACGTCATGCTTGAGTGACTCGAATGAGCTTCCTGTGTATTGTGTTGTCACAATACACTGGAAGTCTCCCTACATGGCCTTGGCCTTAAACTATCTTCTGTGCACAGATGTAACTGTAGTGCTCTTGTTGTCCCAGATGTGGGTGGCAAGGTGATACACCTTGTGGAGCGGGCGCCTCCTCCGCCCTCTCAGCCTGGCTCAGGGTCAGGAGGCACTTCGGCTGACAGTGGCCCCTCCTCGTCCTCCCAAGGAACATCCCAAGTGCCCCCACATGATCGCAATGCTAACAGCTACGTGATGCTGGGCACCTTCAACCTTCCTGTCAACATAATGGACCCTCAGCAGATACAGGTACGAGTTGTCTCATGTTTCATTTCATTACAGCCACGACCAACACAGAAGGTTGGTCTTGAGTGTTAACTGTCGATTCCAAAGGTGTGTTAATTCAGTGTGTTACTCTTCTCGTGTAGATGTCAGTCCAGCAGATGGTGGGGGAGAGTGCCAGAAATGCCAGAGTCACAACCAGCACTGGGGTAAGATACAGAGTCTGCTGATTGTACACAAAACCACATGACATCACCCTGTTTTGTTAATTGTCCCCTTTTTCTGTTTCAGAGCAACGGGTCTGTGAATGTGCACATTGATATGGACCAACCGGTGCAGAGCGAGCCGAGGCTGAGGCTGGTGCTGGCTGAAAACCTACTGAGGGATGTCAATGATGTCATCCAGCGAATGGAGGTGAGAGCTCAACCTTAAAATTATTCCTTCAGCAAAGTTCCAGAGAAACCGCTGCCTTATCAGTAACTAATACGCCCTCTGTCTTATCAGTAACTAATGCGCCCTCTGTCTTGTGTCTGTTTTTAGACTCGGCCGAGTGACGCATCCTCCCAAACTGAGACAACATCTGCTGCTGCTGCTGCTGCTGCTGCTGCCGCTGCTGCTGCTGCTCCTCCTACTACTACTGCTGCTGCTGCCCCTCCTCTCTCATCTTCTTCTACCTCCTCCACTCCGTCTCCTTCCCAGCCCATGGACACCTCCCCACCTCCAACAACTCCCCCAGCTGCACCCACCGCTCCTGGGCAGTCTGAGGGACCAACCCCCCAACCTGGACCCAAGTGAGACCTATGATTGTTACTTATCCCGCATATAATAGTTGTGTGAGAATCCGCACAAGCAATTCAGTTTTTTTTTATCAATGGTAAATTTGAAAGCATCCTTAAATTATTTGGCATATAATCATTGGAATGTGTTTTGAATGTGACAAGTTTTGATTGCTTTTCCTCCTCTAGTCATCCCAGCCCATCAGAGCTGGCAGAGATGTTGTCTGAGCTAAGGAGGGTAGAGGAGAGACTCCAGCCCTTCCTCCAGAGAGCTCACACCATCCTGGAGACAGCCACCACCACAGAATACAACAACAATACAGTAGGATTCAAACAGCCACATAATAATTCACTGCTGATCTTTGGTATATGTTGAAACTAAAGACTCGTACAAGGCCTTGATAATACGATGAGTTTTGTTGCCCAGTGAGGCTCTGCCCCTTTAGTCTTATACTCTCTTCATACATGTGGTACACTTACATATTTTATATATATACCAAATACTATCTCCTCCCATTGCTTTGTATCTTCACCTGGTATCATACATGGGGTGGACACGCATGTTCGATTTATTAATCTTTGTTTCTGTCTTGCTTAATTACGTGTGTTTATATTTTGGAGTGGGTATTTATAAATATCTATGGCCTAAGTTAATTTTAAAAAGAACTGACACAGAGCCCAATTGAATTAATCACCGCTTTGTAGCTGCAGAGGGCGCTGTTGCTTCGTTGTATATTTTATATATCATATTTAAACTCAAAATCCATTCAGATTATGTAATTAGGATTTCAGATGAAATGTGTATATTTTACAGCTGTGGAGAGTTTGTTCATATGATTGGTTGGATGGATGAATTGGACCAATGTGCAGGAATCCTCGTCTATACTAATGTTCTATCTAGATTACATTTTTGTAAACTATTAATAGTCAATATAATGTTTTTTTCAAAGCTTTTTCTCAAGCTGATATATATTGTCTGTAACAGGAGAGAGAGGAGGACCAGCGAACTCTCGTCTTGACAATGGAGTGTCTCCGTCTCCTTGGTAACGCCCTTGTGGCCCTCAGTGACCTGCGACTGAACCTCATGAGCCCTGTGCCACGCCACCTACACGTGGTCCGTCCTTTCTCCCACTATTCCACCCCGGCCAATATGCCTGGAGCCGTACACCACCACATCCCAGTGCAAGTAAGAGAACACAATTATATTTTAGACAGAAGGTGAACATTTTGTTTCATTTGACTTGACTGTCCTCGCATCTTCACCAACAGATGAACATGGGCGCCACAGTGACTGTTGCGGCTAACGGCACTGAGGGACCAGCCACGACCACCCAGTCGGCCAGCCAGTCGGAGCAGGCAGGTCAGGGACAGACCTTTCCCCCACAGACTGCCCCGTCCAATCAGCAGGCGGGACAGGGACAGGCTGGCCCCCGGGTCATCAGGATCAGCCACCAGGCAGTCCCGGTGGTCATGATGCAGATGAACACGGATGGTGTGTTTTCCCGTATTCGACACTGATTGAATGTTCCACTTCATTAAAGGCGTTTGTGTGTCACGTTGCTGGGAGGCAGGGCATTGGAATAGAATGACTGCACATATGGCACCACTTCATCCTCCATGCCCTGCTGCCACGAGCGTTGGCCGACTGGTCTGGAGAATTTAATGATTTATAGGCTTAAATCTTATCAGACTTTTGTTTGTTGGATGAAGATGTTATTGCAAATGCACTTCTTTGGAGTGTAACATACTAGTACACGGGAGTTTAAACTATTTTTTGTGTTGTGTTTGTGTGCAGGTCAAGGTGCAAACCCTGCAGCAGCTGGTCAGCAAATGCCCGGACAACCAGGTAAAGGCCGGTTTAAAGATGATTAGTCAATAAGTTAATTAATTGACAGGCAAGTGATCAGCAATGTCAAATATTAGATCAAATTTTTTAAATATTTGAATTTATTGGGTGCCTAAAATTATAGGAAATTTAATACTTTTAGATTCAGACCTGTTTGTCAGGAACAAAACATTTTAAGAATGAAGTCGACTTTGGCTTCAGGAAACAATGTAGGAACAATGATAATGATATTAATCATTGATAATGACATTTTTTAGCTGAAGTTATAAATCCTTAATTTTGTAACATTAAATAATCTGTCCTATTTTCTTCTGATCACAAAAACAAGAAATCATATTGTTTTGATTCACTGCTCGGTTTCTGCCTCCAGGTGCCCTCCCCCCGGACTTTATGCGGAACCTCATGCAACAGATCAGCCAATACGCCGCTGCTGTAGCTACTAGCGCTGCTACCGCCGCTGCCACCGGCCAGCCAGTCCCACCACAGCCCACCCCTCCCGGCTACAGCTCCACCGCCAACTCTTCGACTACCACCACGGGTCCTAACACACCCACCACCACCCCTACTGCTCCCCCACCACCTCCCCACACTGGACCCCAGGCCAGGGTTGTGTTCACCCGACCCCCTTTTGCACCCAACATGCCCCCTCCGGCGTTTGGCACTAGGGGAACCACCATCAATGTGAGGGCTGCCATGCCAGGCCAGCAGCCAGGACAGGTGGGAATAATGTTTTCACATCTGTGTGATTGTTGAGGCTGATTGTAAACATATTCAGTATTTGAGAATAATACAAAATCTTCCTCCACAGGCTTTCAACCCTGCTGCTCTCAACCAGATGATTAGTGGACTAGTCGGACAGCTTCTGCTGCCGGGACAAATGGGTAAGCTCATCCGTTCATTCAATTTAGATTCAGACTATTAACAGCATTTCTGTCATTATGGGATTAATTTACTTAAAAAGATATTGGTAATCCATTGCTGTTAATAAATATTTCAATCTGTTTTTTCCACAGCTGGTCAAACTGTCACATCCTCATCCTCCTCATCCACATCCACACCTTCCTCCACCTCCTTTCCCCCCTCTCAAACCAGCACCTCTTCCTCCTCCTCCTCCTCTTCCTCCTCCTCCTTTTCTTTCTCCACCTCTGGACCAACACCCCCACCCACTGCAAACAACACTAGTCCACAGAGCCAGAATGAGACCAACCCCAATGAGCCCCAGTCCCAGGAGATACCCCCAGACCTCAGCCAGCTCCTGGGTTCCCTCCTGGGTGCAGCTGGTGCAGCTGGTGTCGGCCCCGGAGGAGCCCCTTCCATCACTGTCACCACATCTGGTGTTCCAGCCTTCATCCAGGGAGTCAGCGAGTTCATGCAGCAGGTAGGTGTTTGAATGTGTGGCACTTTGTTTGTGGGTTACTTTTATTATCCAGGATTCCATCAATAAACTGTTTTAAATTAAATTGTATTTTATTTAGTAAATGACTCACAGTGTATGTGTGTGGACACATTTTAAAACAAATTACTGTGTATTAATGTCAACAAATCCTCATTTCCTTTCCAGGCCCAGCCCATCTTTACTCCACCCCCACCTCCCTCTGGTACTGCTCCAGCTCCTGGTTCAGGGCCCAACCCGATGCCTAATCCCACTGGAGCGGCTGAAGCCCTCAACCCAGAGTTATTCACAGGCATCGTCCGCGGTGTTCTCAGCACCATGATGGGCTCCCTGGGCCAAACCCAGAACGACACAGAGAGCATCGCTCAGTTTATGCAGAGGCTGTCGCAGGCAACCAACATCTTCATCAGTCCCGAGGATCCTACTGGTAAAGAACAGCACAAAATGTAGTGAAGGAGCATTTTCTGTATTTCTTTCTTTTATATTTTGTTTTATTTGTGGTTCACAGGGTTTTTCGGCGAGCTGTTGATGTTGGTGTGCCAGACGTTCACCATGTCAGACCTGGTGATGCTGCTTCACGGCCAGCACCAACCTCTTGGTCGCATCCAGCCTCAGCTGTCCCAGTTCTTCACCCAGAACTACCTCAGTGGCAGAGAGCCCACCGACCAGAATATTGCTGTTAGTACGACTCACCAGGAATTCTCACACATTTTTCTCTTTTGTGTAATTGACCGGTAATTGTTTTATTTTTTCCTTCTTCCCGTCCCACAGGAGGCTGCCGATAGTCTTGTTAACGAACTGGAGGAGTACATCACTGAGAGCTTTGTAAGTCCCTCATGTCCTCTCCTCATCCAGTGAAATACAAAATAGTAACTATTGAAATGTGATCAAATCATTTTTTACACTATAAGATACTAATTTATCACAGCTAAGATTTGAATCAGAGGAAGTTGTGATCAGTTGCCCATAAGGATTTCTCTATTGTCCATATAGTCATTTTGGCTTTACTGAAGAAAAGTTGGAGCCAATTTAGTGACTTTAAAATACTGCGCCATCTTTTCCTTCGAGTGATTTTAATAGCACCTTCTTCACTTTCCACTCCCTCAGAGAGAGTCTTCGGTCACCGTGCTGGACGGCGTCGATGTGACTCAGACCAACATGTCCTTCTTCAGACAGCAGCTGACTCGTATCGCCACACATATTCTGCGCTGCAGTGGTAAAAGACAATTTTTCTTTTTCTGGTTTTCTAGTTTAATGATTTATCAGGAATCCTGAGGAAAATAAGTCAAATTGACTTAAAAAAAGTAAAACTGTCTCTGTAGCAAATGTACAGACTCGTAAAAGAATTTGTTAATAAAATAAATGTTTTCATGCAATGTTTTTCCTTATTATTCAATTTCAATATTTGTTCTCATCCAGATGAGCTGTTTGGCCCCCGGCTGCTGCTGATGTGTAACCAGGCGCTCTTCGAGTGTCTGGCCCTCAACCTGCACTGCCTGAGAGGAGACCAGAGAGCTCTGACTGCAGTCATCAACCACAGAATAGTTAGTACACTCACTACATCACTTCAATGCTTCTTTCTGTATCAGATACTGCTCTCTGTTCTGAAGGTAGTAGACTCCTACATGCAGTAGGCATTGGTGCCAGATAAATACACACCTGCTTGTGCTTGTCACAGTAAATGCAAGTATGTAAATGAGTTGTTAAATCTTTTATACAGACTGCCACACAAGATCTGAGTGTGAGAAACTTAGGTGAACTTTATTCACTGACGTTACGTTCTACAATTTAAATCATAGACTAGATAAAAAAGGACACTGACACTGGGTCCGGGAAAATTAAGCCAGTGCAGAAGGGATGGAAATCTGTATTCTCTCCCATGACCAGCAGATGGCGACTCCAGTTCTTGCAAAAACAAAGGAAGTCAGTTTCTATAGACGTCTGTGAGAAACATCTCAACTTCTCTCTTGATTTATAACGTCAGTAAACATTTTCCTAAGGATTTTATGGTCTCAAACTCTAATTTTAAGTCTTCTTCAGTACAGCATGATGTTCATTTTATAAATGATGGTCCCATCTAGAGTCAAACACATGATCTAGCACTGTATACATGTGTGATTGACTTTGATAATGACTCAACAAGAACAAGCATCACTTGGAGAAGAGTACAGATTTTTTTTGTCTTATAAAAGAGGAGGTCAAACAATTTGAAGTTTTAATTTATCCAAAGAGAGTAAAGAATACAAAAGTAAAGTAAAAGCTGACTTTTCTTGTGGTTGCAGCGAAGGATGTCGAGTGACATCAGCCCCAGCCTGGTCAACTGGATGACCAGCATGATGACGATGAGGCTGCAGGTGATTCTGGAGCACATCCCGATCACACAGGAGCAGATCCAAAACTACATCGTTCACACACAGGTAATGCATCAAACACAGCAGGTTTTATTTAATTTATGTGTTGGTGGCTGTTAGTGTCTCTCTCATGTTACCTCTCAGGTGTTCAGTTACTCACAGGTTGTTAAAAGTTTGATTGTTTTCTCCTTTCTGTATCTATCTTTGATTTTGATGAGTTTAACATTTTATCAGTTTCCTGCACAACTGAACACATGTACTCAGGTATATGCAAATAATGTACCGTGCAAATAGAGCCGTCCGTCTTGTCTGATGGCTCTTACATATCGTGTTTCTTTAGACAGCACGTCTGAAATGGCTAATAAATATTAGATGACATTCTTTCAGCGAGATCAGTCTTCTGCAACTGGCACACAAGAGCCCGAACGAGCACAAAGTGCAACGGTAAGCACGGTGTGTCTTTAAAATCCTCTGTGGATCAACCTTAACATGACATTTCAGGTGCCGCTTTGACTTTTAGTTTCCTCACCTCCCTCTTCTCTCCCTCTGAAGATCTTGGACACCCTCTCACCAGCTGCAGCAACCACAGCAGAGGAGGCCATGTCTGTGTCACACGACACAAGGGCATCGTCACGGGAGACAAGGGTGTTGCCTGGAGACCTAGGGGCCGCAGGAGGGGCCGCACCATTAGGTGGCGACATGGCAGCAGCGGGAGCTGAGGGAGGGAGCGAGGATTCTGCTGGAGAGTCAGAGGCCTGGGCGGCTGCTGTTCCCCCTGTAAGAGAACACACAGTTTGTTCGCTGTTTTTATTAACACATCACTTTGGTTGTTTGTAAATGTGAACCAGGGCCGTGCAACAAGACAGGAGCTCAGGACATTCTGCTCCTGGACAGTTTCCCTGTTAGTCTGGATGATCAGACAGTTTTATAGGAACTGTTTCTGCTGTAGAAATGTTTCATTCTAAAGTTGTCAGAGTAGCAGGGACATTGTTTCTGGAAATACAAACTGACTGAGATCGTCTTTAAACAACACTCAGATGTCCATTAATACACTAAAACGTGTTTGGGTCCCAGGATAAGAGACGGGAGATACATTCCAAATTGCTGTAAAAAAAATATTTTTACTTTAGCTAAAGTTAACAATGCCTCTGAAGTCTGTGTTTGTCAAATCAAGTGTTTCCTTGCTGAGCTGCAGTGGAAGGAGAGGCTTTGTTTGCTTTTGATCTGTAGTTTTGAGACAAACTGGAAAAACTGTGAAACTTACTCAGGTGTCTACAGATATAGACAAGTCAAATTTAAGACCTTTTTAAAACCCCACCTGGAAGCGGGAGGCTCCCCATCCTCCCCGCTCTCTCCCCATTTCAACTTACTGTTCCATTAATAAAGGCAAAATGCCCCCACATTTTTTTTATTATACAACTTTTTAATGTCACTTAAAATGAATTTATGTCCAATAGACTCCACCACCTTGATCCCTATTTTGCCAGGTTTGACAGACTTTCGCCCAGTGCAGTTTGCTTTGTAAGAACTTTTCCTGGCACATTAACCACCACTCACATTTCCCCATGTTTGTAAACTAACTTGCAGGCAGACTAGAAAGGCATTAGTTACCAGAAACGGACCAATGATGCAGCTAATGATCATTTTACTTCAGTCTAGAGAAACTTTTCTGGTGAGCTTTGTATGTGGTGTGCCTAAAAACATAAGATCCATCCAATTTATAAATTTTTTTTAAGGACTTTTATTGGTAAAATTGTATTTAAGACATTTTATTACCTCTTGAGGACCCGCTGTCACCCTGGTTACCCATAACCCTCCTTGTGTGTTTACTGTTTGTGGTGTAGGAGTGGGTGCCCATCATCAGGTGTGATATGATGACCCAGAGGAAGATGAAGGCCCAGCCTCCGCTGTCTGACGCCTATTTGCATGGAATGCCAGCGAAACGCAGAAAGGTGATCAGGTCGTTTCCAGCTTGACTCTTCACATTAAGAGCGTCACATGTCCTCACCTAATTTACCATGTTTGTACGTGTGTGTTTTCAGACCGGACAGGGTGGTGCGAGCCTCCTCTCCCTCTCTGATGCAGTGAGTCAAGCAGCCAGGACGGCCGGAGTCAGGCCCATCACCTCCGCTGAGCGACTACAGGACGATCTGGAGACACAGGAGACAAAGGAAGCGTACGCAGAACAGGTAACTGCTCAACAGTTGTCATGTATTTGTAAACTAATTGACCTTTTAGTTTATTAATTTATGATTTAAACGATCACTTAATTAAACTAATAGTAGGTTGTTATAACAATGAAACACTGTAAATGTCACAAAGTCACATTTTGACAAAGTGCCCCTGTCTTCCACCTCAATCTTGACTATTTCTCTTCTTCTTCTCCTCTCAGGTCAAAGCCGACATCAAGAAACGAGTGAGAGAAGATCCGGATTTCAACTCTCAGCAGTTCCCCAACTCGCATAGAGCCTTCTCATCAGACTCGTAATCAGCTGCAACTCCCAAGCACTCTAGCTGTCTTCTTCTGTGTTCATTTCTCGGATCATCGTTTAACTCCCCCGACCACTCGCTACAGCTTCTCCCAACTGTGTGTACCGTTTTTAAGCAGTTAGCAGCTCTCTCGTCTAATTTCCTAATGCTAATGTGACTGCTTCCCCAGTGCCTATTTATTACTTAGTGTTTATTTAGGTCAAACCTTTGCTGAGAGAATGTTCCCGATCAAAATGATGATATATTAGATTTAAGTTTCACTAAACCTGGTGACTTTAATTCTGTCTGGTTACCTTGTGTCCGTCGGTATTTCTTTTGCTCTCTTATCCTCGTGTAGCTTTGTTAATATTGAGCCTGAGTTCTAGTTATGTAGTGGACTTTTGCCTTCCTCTCGATCAAGCGCAAGAGTATACTTTCATGTGATGAACATGCTGTACAGTAAGCTTAATAAAAATCTTGATACAATGGAGTTCTCTTTTTGTGTGTGGGGGATTGTTTTGAACGTGATATATCAGGAATGCCCGAAGAGAGTTCCATTGCATCAGGCACAAACACTCACGGATAGATTTTCCTGGTCAAAGATCATTTCATAATATCTCAAGTCTGCCTTTGCCTTCGAATTTTGACCAGTTGTCACTTGGACTCTCGGTGCGTTCGACTTGGACTGACTGTGTCTGACTTGATCCTGAAGGGGAGGAGTAAAAACAACAGGTACAAAGAGAGGTTTGCCTTTTAACACCTGACATTTATGGATATACTGAAGCCTATTGTATTCACTTGAGGGGAAAAAAATGGGCTTGGTTTTTCTGAGTTTAAGACTTAATTATCCTGTTAATTCAAAAGAAAAACAGCAGATTTTTTTAATAGAAAATGATCTTGTTAATTCAGAAAAATTTGATAAAAATCCACTCCGTTTTTCTGAAGTAAAGAGATTTTTAAGTCTTAATTCAGTAAAAAACAGGGCTGGTGAAGTTTTGCAGCGCTGGATGAAGTCGGACACAATTTCTAACCAGCATGCATTGTGTTAGGACCAGCATGCATCACAGCGCCGGTGGAAAGCACCTTCAGATAACCTGATAAGAGCGCAGTGGTCAAAGATCACAATCACCTCATGTGAGCCAGGAAAAAGGAACTGCACTGTGGAGGAGGCGTTCAACCACAGCGAGGTAATTGTAGTTTAAGCCGGTTTTGATGCATTAGTATACCATGACATTTATTTACCATTTTCTGTGACTCACCAAACCTTTTGTCGTCAGGAGACCAGCACGAACAGAAAGGAAGAAGATGAACTCACAGCCTGTAAAACCTGTCTATGTTCACGTCTGGACACACGACTGTTGTTTAAATACCGACTTGAAAAACTGGAAACGTTTCCTTTATAGATTTAATAAGTTGTTCACACTGAGATGAGGTGTGGTCATGTTTTCTTTGTTTGCAAATGCTGCAACACGTAACCCAGATCTTAACATATGACATCTCCCTTCCAGTAAAGATCCACACTGACAATACGAGCTGATAAGTGACTGACGTGAGCTGGACACACTTCAGATGGGCGCCACCAATTTCTACATTTAACTCGCCAACTCCTCACTTATCTTCAGCCTTTGTAAAACTGCTCCATTTGTAATAAACCATTAAGTTCACATCTGTATAATTCACAATATCATTTACAAACTTTTCAATTCATGTGAAGCCCAATCAGCATTTGTTTCCTCCCTTGCTTGGGGTCAGAAATGACCTTTGATCGAATAGATGGATGAAAATACAGGTTACAGTTAATGACCTGTTGTGCACACAGTGGATTTAATTAACACGGTGCAGATGCTGGACTATCTGACGTCAGGGTAACATTGGTGAACAGGTTACTCTGCCTGAGGAGTTCGTTATCCACAGAGGAACGTAAACAGCCAGTACACTTCCTGGTTGGCATCCTGTTTGGGGTGAGGAATGTGAGCGAGTCATGTGGCACAAAGTTTTCACCTCCTGAGTGATAACAACTCTGCATTTTATTTCTTAATTGTTTTATTTTGGACCATTTAGGGAAAATTACAAACCATGAGAGAATAAATATTGTGGGACATGATTAAGTTCATTACGCTCAGATTGTAATATTGTTTTTATTCAAATCAAAGAGCAATAAATACAAAAATAAAACAAAATGTTAGTGTTGATAATATCGATCTCTGTCTATCGAGCTGGAACAGATTGTACTCAATTTTAATCTTTTCCTGCAGTTTTCTGTAAGTCCAACACAAATCCACTGTCTGCAGAGTGTGTGTGCGTGTGTGTGTCTGTCTGTGTGTTCACCTGTGAAGCGCTTATCTGGGAGTGGTGCTACACTCGTGGTGCTAACGTGCATTTTATTTGCACAAGGTGTGTGTTTGTGTGGTGAGTAAACACAGCGACCTGTGAGCTTCTATGACGAAGCAGAAGGACGCAGCTACAGGTCACAGGTCATGTGAAAAAAAACTAATTGTAATGGTTTGTATTTGTGGTCTTATGGTGGGAGCGCAAAAAAAAAGGCCAAAGACAAATGACAACAAGTATAATGAAATGGAAAATATGGTTTTATATGAAAATTAAAAGGCAAAGTTGGCCACTTTTTCATTATGACACTCATAACTTGCTCATATTAAATATGATTAGCAAAAAATCCTTGAGTTGACGCAGATATTTTACCAAACTCTTGTTCAAGGTGACCCCCACTATCTGAACGTCAAGAGTTCTTACTGTAAAATTATCACCATGAACAAGAGTGAGGTCAAATATCGGTGTCACCTCTCAAGGATTTTTAAAAGTAATACTTTCTATACGTGTCATTACACTTTTATCGTTTGCCTTCTGCCTTTATTCTGCTTCAAAGACCTTTACCGTAAGACAACGAATAGATGCACATCAATTTTCAAAGTGCGGCTGGAGTGACCGTGTTTTCCCAAACGACGGAATTCATTTTGGAAAGTGAGGTTAAAGTAGCTGAATATTACCGCTGTCAAGAATAGGTATATTTCGTAAATATATAGATATGTAGTCAGCAACCAGCTAGCTTAGCTTAGCATGAAGACTAGTGCTGCGTTCCATTATAACTCGGCCCTCGGCCCTCGGAATGACGTCACAACCGCATAACCCGAATTGATAGCATTCCAGTTGCATAGGAGGTGTGAGTGTGTTCAGTGTGTCAATGCTACCACCTGAAAATTGTCCGGCACAAAACCTCCCTGTAGATCCTCTATCTTCTTACAGTTTGGTCGTTTTATTATTAAATAAGAAAGATATAGAAGCATGTGTTTATCAATAAGCATAGAAGTGTCCATTTAGTTAACTTTGGACGGAGCCATGCTAACTGTTCTCCTCTGTTTCAAGGTTTTAAGCTCGGCTGAGCTAAGCTAGCTGGCTGCTAGCTCCAGGCTCCAGGCTTTTGAGTGATAAAGATCTTCTCCAACTCTTAGAAACAGCAGTAAATAAGTGTACTAACATACTTAAAGACACAACATTTATTTTCAGCATCAAAACTTACATAATTTAGAGAGTAATTGAGCAGCAAAGATTAAGAGAAGAGATAATGTCCGAAAAGTTCCATAAAACTTTCTTTTTTTCTGCCTTACATTAAACAGATGTACAGGTCATTTATGGGGACAAAGAGTTATTCAGCAGTGCAATTTATTAATCTGTGCTTGGCTATAGAAAGGCTCCAGGGTTTGATCGGGGATCTTTGAGATTTCTGTATCTGTGGGCGAGCCAAACTCCGAAGATCTGAAAGGAAATACAGACAGCGGTCAGTTTTCTGATGTTCACATTAAAACGTCATCATCTTCATTACAGACTGTTTAAACATGGACGACATGATGGCAAAATTGAAGCCAAAGCAACTTGACTGGTTGAAATAAACGTTGGATAAATATTTCTGAAAAGATGTTTCTTGCAGTTTAGCTACTTCTCATCACGCTGATGTTTGTCAGGTGTTGATTTTTCCAATAAGTTTGGCTTTAATTAGCTATTTGATGCAATAAAAACAGTCAGTCATGATTGACAGCTCAGAATGACTCGCGGCTCCGTCCTCTTAACGCTACTGCGCAAAGTATGGCACAAGATGGCAGCGTTCGTATCCGGGATATTTTGGCTTAATTTCTCGATAGTGGGATGAAGTGGAGATGCGTCGTCCATCTTATATAAACCTATGGTCTTTTCTAAAATCTAAGTTAACCACAAAGTCTCAAATCCCTGATCGCTAGCATACTGCGCAAAACTCTGGTATATTTTGGCTTCATTTCTGGGTAGTGGGAGGAAGCAGAGTCTATGATCAGCTCCCATCTCACACCAAATTCCACAGGTTTAAAACTTGTTAGCTTTGTCACTATGGCATTTCACTGACCTCTGTAAAGCTGAAGAAGAGCCCGACACCGCCCACAAACCGCAGCACCTTTCCGGCATACCGCTGGATGATGTTTGAGCAGGTTTCACAAGATGGTGACGGGTCTTTAAAGCAAATCTACAAGAAGAGGAAGAAAAGGAGGAAAAATTTAATAACTCCCAGAGACACGTTCACATCAATCCACATCCAGACGAGTCACTCACAGCAGCACAGGTGCCATTGTAGTTGATTTTGGAGAAGCCGCAGCAGTTGAGTGTTTTCTCCACGTCCAGTTGAGTGGCCTCGGATTTGTTCCAGCCGATCTCCAGCAGATGGTTCTGTGAACGAAAGTCACACACAGGTTGTGTTTCCTGTAACTGTTAAAGCTGGAGAACAGCCGGCAGCAGGATGAGGCTGTAAACTGAACCACCAAAGTCAACATGGACGGACGAAGCATTCAGCTCTGTCTAAAGTACAGAAGCAGCAGTGTCGTGGTGTAGAAATAAAAAGTCAAGGGACCTGGGTGGCCCCCAGCAGAAGGGACCCCGGGGGCCCTACATCAAACCAAACTAATTATTTTCTGCAAACTGTCCACATTAATAATAGTAAACGAGTAAAGTTTTAATTTAGATGTTCAGTTCTCCAACCAAACCTGTAAAGTTGTGAAGCTTTTGGCAGAAAGTTATTGACATGGGGCCTCGTGAGGAGGTTTCCGAACATTGAGTGTGAAAATATACTTAATGCACCCGAGTAAAAGTCCTCATTCTATAAAAAGACTAATTTCTGTATAATATCAATGATTTTGCTGATTTATAATATTGATGCAATCATGTTTACATCCTTTTTTTTCTCTTGTTTTGTTTTATTTCGATGTATTTTGGAAAGAACTTTGCAACCTTCTTTAGATAAGAGCTATAGAAATAAAGTTTGGTTATTATTTATTTCTTAGATGTTGTTCGGTTTATTGGCGGTTGGAAACAATGTCAAGATGCATTACTGCAAAAATTTATAAATAATAATAGATAATATATAAAAATGTAACAATATAACTATTATTGTCAGCACAGACAACACGAACGTACCTGTTGGTCTTTATTCAGGGCCAGACAAGCACAGGACACCACGAACTGCACCACGAACACGAGGAACAGAATCATCATGTACTGGATCGTGTTCAGGAAATCAACATCAGATCAAATCAACATCAGATCAAATCAACGTGAAAACAGTTTCTTTGTGTTGCTGCTACACAAAACCCCCCTCAGATCACAGACTCAACAGAGGAGTAAAATCCTCTGAGAGCTTCGGGTTGTTTGCTTTTCATTCAGCTTGGTCACACAAACGCCCGTCAGCACGTGTGCGACGACTCCCCGGGCCAAAGGATACAAAGAAGAGCAGGACCTGGTGGTGCTTCAGGGCGCCGCACAGACCCACGAAGGCAACCAGGAACAGGAAGATGCCCACGCCAATGACGCCTGCCACCACCCTGATGCTTGAGACCAGGCCGAACCATTTCCCCCAGGCGGCCCCTCCGATCAGCAGCAGACTCACCAACTACAATGTCAGCGTCAAAGAAAAGCTTTAAAAAGGCAGATATGCAACTTGCTTTAAACTCAGCAAACGTCCAGTCCACACTAAAGCAAATACATGTGGACAATTCATCTTTTTCGCTCAGTTTTTGTCTGTTATTCTGAGTAAAAACATCAAGATGTAGAATACTATTATAGTTTAATGTCTTTGAGGGACAGTGGTTTATGTAACATGCAATGTACAAAAGTATTTATGATCAAATGTCACGTATATATCGTTTTCTACACTAAAATTATCATGGAAAGTATATGATGTCATGGTAATTTTGTTAAGTGATAAATTTATTGAATTTGTGTTTTGGTTTAGGAGCCAAACTTCACTGTGTCCCCATCTTTTCCGATACTGGACGTACATTAAACAAGAGGAAGGAGTAAAGTAAGGTTGTTAAATATAGTAATTGTGTTAAAATGGGCTGTTTTATATAGTTTAGAGGTGGATATAAGAACTAAAGAGTAAATAATACTTGATTTTTTCAAATTTCCCAGATATGTTTAATACCACGCATGACAAAGAAAAAGAAACAAATTCTCCCATGTTTTTTTCAATTAAATAGAATTATTAAATTTGCTAAATAACTACCCTGTCAACAGACTAAATAATTTATGAGATAATTGTCGCAGCTGTAATTAAATCTATTTCTGGGATTTTACTTTATGAAGAAACTGGCTTTGTCTTTAAATTCTATGTTTCTGCACGTTGTTATTAGTTTAGTTTACTGCTCAATTGAAATCTGCAGATTCAGGGGTGACAGACAAACTCCTGCACATGTAGACCAGCTCCAAAGTTTCCATATATAATTCAGGACATTACAATAAAATGTTATTAATTTTTTTATCTTAAAAAAAACAGGATCAAGATTAGTGTCGACAGATGTTTGTTAAAGAGATTATACATGGAAACAAAAAACAGTAGAAATAGGTTGTTCTTGGTTTATAATGATGCAGACAGAAGTATTTATACTTCATGTGCCGAAGTACTTGTTCTTATCTCTGTGTAGAGATACCACAAACGGTGCAAGCAGCAAGTGGCTGCCATTAACTGGGCCTGGTCATTTCCTCCAACACCAACACCACCTGCTCCACAGCAAAGAAGAAACTACATCCTCTTCATTCTCATGAGTCCCACTGACACCTCCCAGCATTTCTTCCTACGATGTAACAGCTGTAAACTTCTACTCACGACATAAAGTATGTTGAGCGCGCACAGTGCGTTCTTGGTGCAGATGTATCCTCCACAAACCATCGCTGCTCCGCGCACGGTCCTCACAGATTCAGATTCAAGATATTTCTGCTTCCTTCGTCTTCCCGAGAGGCCGAGTGCGCCTCGATCGTCCCCGGCTCCTGGTACCTGCTGGTCTGAAGGAGGGAGAGACCAAACCACGGAGCGTTTCCTGGACACATCCTGCGCGCTGATTCGTCGCCAGCCTCTGTTACGCACGAGTCACGCATGAAAAGCATTGGTGTTATTATCTAGTCAAACATTAACCCGGATGAGTGTGAGAGAGATGACAGCACTTTAATTACTTCTATATTTTATTCCTACATTAAAAATAACTAAATTAAAACAATAAAAAATATCTGTATTTATTTTTGTTAAATTCACAGCACAACAGAACAAGTTTTGTTCGTTTTATGTTTATTGTCTTTCAAAGTTGTGTTTATGTTCACTTCACTTGAATGACAGGTGGATTTTCAAATGAAAGCACACTTTCTACTTATGATGACAGCTCTCTATGGCTCCCCCTGGTGGCTACATATAGTCTCTAGAAGATGATGTGTCGTCAGCATTTCATTAATATGGTTGTGATGGAAAAACACAAGGTTTTCTGACATCAGAGCAGCAGAAAACACGTTCTGTCATGTACTTTTCACACTAATTAACCTGTGGTCATTTACAAAAATATATATACAAAATGTCCTGCATGCTGATGCTGCCATCTTGTGTCGCTAACCTCGTTTGACACCAGAGTGTAGTCGTGAGTCAGTCTCAGCTGTCAATCATAATGTTTCCCCTTGTTTTTATATCATCAAATAACAACCCCAAATCAAACTTAACATAAAAAAGGAACATTCAAACAAACATCAGAGTGATAAGAACAATCTGAAAACTTTGGTTCTCTATTTGACATGTGACCTTTTAACAGGGAGGAGGTATTCTGCAGCCGACCTTTAGAGGGCGATTGAGACGCTTTAGCTTCACTTTCGGGGTGAGCCTTCATGACGTCCATCTTTATACACAGTCTATATACAACCAAACCGCCTGTGTGAAGCTATATGATGTAGTATTTGTATTAACATGTTAAGAAATAAACATGGGCTCTTCACAATAAAAGCAGCCTGTCCGATAGCCAAAGTAAAGAAAGAAATTACTGTTTCACAACATTCTCCCAAAAAGAGGAAGTGGAGCTCATGAAATCAGCCTCAGTTGGCTTCTCTGAAACCAGACTACAGTCAAGGCCGCGCCTCTTGTTGCAACGTACCACACCAGCAACAACTCACAAACGCCAATATGCATTGAGCAGCTGTGGACCGGAGAGAATCTGTGTTTTCCCTGTTTGTTTCCACCGTCCACACAGCCAGTGAGGACAGTCCCCATTCAACCAGCTGCAGGGAGTCAGCTTCTGTCTCTGACTCATTCACACAAACAATTATCTTAAAACTGAAAACAATGGAGCAAGAACCGAATCACGTCAGAGCAACTTCCAAGACTGACAGTAAGTGAAAGTCTTATATTCTGAAGTTTTTAATTCTACTTGAGGAATCTGATGCTCACGTATTGCACTTCACTACAGATTTGACTTAACGTGGCTGTTTCCATTTATATATATTTCCATTTCTACCAATATATCGTGACAACTATAAAGACATTTCATATATTTGTATTTTTATGTTATCATTTTAACCTTATTTATATGGTACGTTTGAAAACGGGGTTTACAAAGTGCTTTGACAGACACAGGAAACTCATTCACACCAAAAATAAAAACGGTTAAGAAATAAAAGTGATAAGAAGAAAGAATCATATAAATATAAATAAAAAGAATATGAACAATGAGAAGAAGACGATCACTTTACATGAGGAGCGAATAAATACATGTAAAAAGAATAAAAGTGTAAAAACATAAAAAAAAGTCTATAAAACATGGTTTTAAGAAGTGATTTAATAACTTATTAATATTTGTATTTTACATCTATATACATGATATTTCAATGAACTTAATAACGTGATTGTTTGTTGTTCTTCTACTAGAAAAAGAGAAGAAACTTCTGCACACTCTGCTTCCCCTGGTGACAGCAGCGTGTGGGATCCTCTGCGTCGTCCTGGTGTCGGTCGCCATCGCCCTCAGAAGTGAGTCCGTCTGTCTGTCCCTGCTCCCCACTGCACTTTGACCCTGGCTGACTGTGAGTGCGACGGTAAATCTTTCCTGTTCTGCAGTGACATCACTCACGTCAGAGCAGCACATGCAAAATGCAGCAGCTCAGAATCTGCAGCTGCAGAAGGAGAAGGACGACTTGGAGAGACGGAGCGAGGAGCTGAGCAGAGAGAGAGACGGACTCAACTGGACCATGGGGGTCATCCTCCAGTACGAAACCTTTCCAGTGGCAACCCACTGCCCAGGGAAAGGTGAACAAACACCTTGCTATTGATGCAAAGATGCTGTTTTCCAGTGTTTCCATTCCTCAAACCTCAAAGCTTTAAGTTCCTAAATTGTAAATGTTAGATTTTATCATCTTGATTTTATCAGCCTCGTCCAGGACAGTGTGTTTTCAGCCCTGTCCGTTGGTCGCTTTGTTTGTCAGTGGGTTTATGCAAAATCTACCCAATGGATTTCCATGAAAATTGTTGGGAGGATGAGACATGGGCCAAAAAAAGAATATATACTTTCTTTAACATTGTGAGATCAGGCCTGTTTTTTTTTACATTTTCACAGATTTCCCAGGGAAATAATTCCTGGATCTTGATGAATAAAATCAGGCACATTTAGACTTGTTTAGACAGATTAGTTTCTACACTTACATATATTATATAATGCATTGTATATATTTTTTATATATACATTAAACAGCTATGGTTATGACTATAATTTTGTTGCTTGACTCTTGTCTGACAGTGTGTAGAACTTGTCTGGGCGGCTGGATTCCTTTTCAATGGAGCTGCTACTTTTTTGTCCAATCTGATAATCAACAACAAGGGAAGACGTGGCCGAACAGTCGTAAGTTCTGCAAAGACAAGGAGGCAGATCTGGTGGTGATTGAAAGCTTGGAGGAACAGGCAAGACAGATTCTATCGTTTTCACTTACACGCACCTCTGTCCTCATGGATCAGGGTTGGAGGATGTGCTCAGGTGACTTTAGACACAAAAGATGATTTGTTTGAATATTTAGAGTCAAGACGTACTTTATAATTGTGTAAATGAAATTCCATTTGCCAATTTAATTTGTTTTTAATTCTCTTTCACGTGTCTCTAACCCTGACTGATATCTTTTTAATGTTCCTGTTTCTTGCATCTGTATTTTCATCTGTATTTCACATTATTTTTCATCTTTCTCGATGATTATTGTCGTATCATTGTGGACACATGACAGATAACTTCTCTCACACCTGTCTCACAAATGTAGGAATTCATCAACAACCACACTATGGCCTATAATGAGGAAAATCACGCCTATTGGATTGGATTGAGCAACAAGAACGACGCGAGCAAATGGATGTGGGTGGATGGAACCAACGTCACTTTTCAGTAAAAACACACTAATCAAACATTTCTCCATATGTCATTTTAATAAGAAGGAATCCCGGCCACAGGTCAGACACTTTATCATTACCCCAAACGAACGGATGATTCACTCCAAGCGAAGCCACGCTGCGATTTGCCACAGGAAGTAAATGTTTTATTCGTTCCCCCCCCCACCACCCCCCCCGGCCTCACACCTTGGAAGTGAACAGAAGGCAAAGTTTCACCTCTGAAAAATTGGCTCCCTAAGTATGAAGCCAAAGCATCTCGATCGCGACATGGTGGCTGGCTGCAGCATAGGTCATAAACCCTGCCTCCTCCGTGTTAGTGGATGGAACATGAACCAAACTAAAAAGTCAAAGTATACGGTAAAGGTTCAGTGTGTGGAATTTAGTGACATCTAGTGGTGAAGTTACATGTTGCAGCTGAACACCAAATTAGTCCAAATGTGCCGGACGGCAGCGTTCGTGTTTCCTCTTCATTTTTTGAATAGTGGGAGGAAGTGGAGACACATCATCCATCTTTATGTACAGTCTATGGTTTCAAGTCTTCATGCTAAGCTAAGCTAAGTTAAAGTTGCTTATAACTTGCTGGGAATGGTATGAATCTTCTCATCTGAATCTTTTCTTTCTCCACTAGGTACTGGACAGAAGGAACAAGCTTCTTGGACAGAGTGTCTTGTGCTCTAAGTTTACCTCGTGCCGATAAGCTGGCCAACTGGAACAAGTCGTGGTGCAGCGTGCGGAAACGCTGGATCTGTGAAACAAGAGCCTTAAACAAACCGGATTAGGAAGCAGTTTTCAGTAAAATAGGTTTTTTAACTTGTGACAAATAAAACTGAAAGCCCTCTCTTTGTTTGTCTTCATGAGTCGTGTATGTTTTTCATGATGTTGTAAAAATATAAAGCCGCAAGAAACTTTACTTTTTTGTCACTCATTTGTGTTTTCAGCATTTATACCAAGGGTCTGGTCCTACAAACATTGTTCTGTTTATACTAAATGAAAAAGATAAGGAAGAAAATTGACCTTTTAATGTCAATTTTGTTTATTTTCTATCTATCTACCTACTGATGTCTGTCTGTATGTGGAGCACAAACCGTAAATAGGGAAGTGCACTACTGATTTTGGTGCAACTTGGACATATGATACGTTCACCATCTATAAACTTTGAATAAACAGGCGACCAGCAGTCTGTCGCAGTCAGAGATGAAAATATCTTCTTCTACGTCGTCGGGTTAACTACAGCAGTGGTTTGCAACTGGGTCAAAACCACCAGCAGATCGATTTGGTCATTTGTTTTCTATTTCCCTATATCGGACTGACACAGACATTCAAACAGGTCGTTCAACTTTCCAACTTTATTCCTCGAAATGCAAAAGTAAAACAGTGGATCTTTTGAAATTTGCTAAAGAATATTCACTGTGACCCAATAATGGCCTGATTAGAATTTGCTGGTCAAAGGTCAGGGACACTGTGAGCAAACGAACCCATTGTGCTGAATATGATTTATCTCCCCATAATAAAAAAAACACGACAAAATACTGACTTTGGTAACTTCCTCAATTCCAGACGTCCAACTGCGAAGGGACAACTCACACCGTGTGTAATCATTGGCCACAAAACAAGCTGCAGCTTCAGCATCACTGTTTGACTTCGTCCAGTAAGAACATGTCACATGCAAATTGAGAAGGTTCAGTTTACATGTGAGGTGATGAGGGAAGAGGAACCTCGTTTGTTCTCTATGAGGTAGTGCGGAGGTGTTATTGTTCGGTCAAGCCTTTCAAGCATCCGCCACAGTTCATTTTAAATACCTGCTCTCCTTCTCTGCACTGACACAAATACGGCGATGAACGAAGTTTAAGGATGGAGGAAGAACTCTATTATGCGACTGTGGTTTTCAAAAATGGTGGCAGTCCTCAGAAAGGTAAATGACTCCTATGAAATTCCTGGTCTTATCGGCCTGTTGTGTCCTTTCGCTGACCACAACACAAAAACCCTTTCAGACAACTCTTCTATTCTTATATAGAAGTGCAGCTTATCCACTTCCTACATGTACATAGTGTTTTTTATAGGTGTTTCTGATTGTTTCATGTTTTTTTTGTGGTTTTTTTATCAACCAGAAAACGATGAGGACTCTACAATTTATTCTACAGTTCAATCTGAAGTTCCTGTAGAAAGTAAGTTATGGGAGAAAAGTGCAAATTTGTGAATTTTTCAAATGTGATGTTGTGTCTGAAAATGAAACTAAATTTGCTCCTCCTGAACTTTCTAAAACATTTTCACATCAACCTTGAATGTTTGGGCTTTTGCCGTTTATATCGCTGTGTAACTTTGAATACATAGAGCAAGAATAGGTGTTCAGGGTGGGGGAGTGAGAATGAAAGAGGGAACATTCTCCATAGTCAAAGTTACTGAACCATCAAACACATTTTATTGTAGCTGCTATAAAAATTTGCATGGTGTTGCTTTAAAAAACAATAATATATAGAAGTCATATGGTGTGTCAGAATATACACAGGTCACAGGTATATCCATAATAATGTTGATAAGGAATTGGAATATTTTCACTACGTCAGTAAAAGCAGCAAGAGGAGCAGGAGGAGGAGCAGCAGGTGGAGGAGCAGCAGCAGCTGGAGCAGGTGGAGGAGCAGCAGGTGGAGGAGCAGCAGGTGGAGGAGCAGCAGCTGGAGGAGCAGCAGCTGGAGGAACAGCAGCTGGAGGAGCAGCAGCTGGAGGAGCAGCAGCTGGAGGAGCAGCAGGTGGAGGAGCAGCAGCTGGAGGAGCAGCAGCTGGAGGAACAGCAGCGGCACACTCTCGGCACTTTGTCCTGCTGCTGGTGTGCTTGGGGATTCTCTGCGTCCTGCTCATGGCGTGCATCGGCGTCATCATCTACAGTGAGTTTGATTTCAACAGACTGAGTTTTTAATGACGCAGCTTACATCACATCTGGGAAACACACAAAAAAGAAGAGATGAGTGAGCTCAGCTTTTTGTGAACTGTATTTTACCATTGACTTTGGATTTGTAATGTTGAAGTGTCCACTTCCTCCTCCTAAAATCAACTTAAAGGTTATTAGTCACAGTTATAATTAATCCCCTTTTGGTTTGAAGTTTCCTGTTTTTAAATATATTAATATTATTTTCAAATTTTCAGTTAAACAGAAACCATGGCTCCAGCCGCCCTCACTCAATAGGAGCAGTTTAAAGTAAAATTGGAAAAAAAGGTAATTGACAGATGAATGGGTACAACATTAAAAATAATGAATTGACATGAGAGAGCAGATAGTTGGCTGCGTCTTTAAATCCAGCAACTAAATGTCCAGTTCTTTGAAAAGAAACGAGTTGGAAAGTGAGACATATTGTTTTCAAATAAAGGGTATAATAGGGTATCATAAATAATTGTTATGTTGATAATAATAACGATAATTATTTTATTTGTTTTGATGTTGTTATAGCTTAGCTTATGATGTATTTTGGAGTTGGCTTGATTGTAAGCAAACTCCATGGTGAAATCAAATAAAGAAAATGAGACTGCCACATGACAAAAGCATGGAAATCAATGATGGGTAGGAGATGATTTTTTAAAAAGGTTCAGGAGTAAAGCACGTGGGCCAATGGAAGAGAATATTCCTCCACATGTATCCACTGGACTGACCAGTGCGCCGTCTCTTTCCCACCATCACTGCAGTCTGTTGGGTCATGAAGGCCCAGGAAGCTGTCGCAGAAAACGTCATCCACCTCGAGAAGGAAAATCATCAGCTGATGATGGAGAAACAAATCTTGGAGAACGAGACCGAGGTGCTGACCAGAGACAGAGATGATCTCAACAGGACGCTCGGAGTCATCATGACGTTCCAAAACTTCCCAGTCAATAAATTCTGCCCAGACAAGAGTGCGTATATAAAGGGACTGCATTTATTTAGCTCTCTTAACAACCACTCAAAGTGCTTTATATATATTTATATGTACAACCACACAGTGAGTCTAGCTCTAAACTCACAGATATACACTGAGAGTATAGATATATTTGTTTATTTAAGGTAAAAGCTAAAAACTGCAATGCTCATATAATAAAGTGTAAATGTCAGTAGCCGTTGCCAAGCCTCTAAAACTATTGTGTTTAACTACGGCAGCGATTGTAATGTGTCAAACTTAAATTGGTGATATTTAATTTATATTTACTATATATGTTTTTGCTCTTTGGTCTCTTGGATGTAGAAGAAGCTCGTCTGTTCTTACTATGTTTGTGTCTGTGTGGATTTTAAACGGACATTTAGTTCTTAAAATAACGTTTCTCGGCTTCTTTCCTGAGTACAGAGTGTCAGCCGTGCCGGGAGAGTTGGATTCCTCGCCCAGGATCACTGCTACCAGTTTTATGAGCAATCCGCCCTGGAAGACATGGGATCAAGCACGGACACTTTGTCAAAACACTGATGCAGACCTGGTTGTTGTTGACAGTTTACAAGAGCAGGTGAGCTCCATCGCCAAAAGCCCCAATAACACAGAGTCTGCATTTGTGTAATGGGGATGAGATTTTAAATAGATCTTTAAATTACATAACGAAATTGTGCTGATTAAGAAACGCTGCATATTCACATTGCAAACAAAATTCAACTGGAAACAATTGTGTTTTGTTAAACTATCGATGCTGAGAAGTGTGAAAAGTTTGTGATGATCACTTTCAGGAATTCATCAATAATCACACCAAGTACTACCACGACAATTATCATGGATACTGGATGGGATTGCGTCAGAATGATGACAAGTGGATCTGGATCAATGGACGCAATGAGACTGAGGGGTAAGAATTGAATTCCCTCATCTCCCTCTGAGCATCTGTCAGGTCTCACATGAGGAGAACGACCCTGCAGTCAAATAACCAACCAAATAACACACTCGTAGATATCAGTCCTGTGAATGTGCCAGAGTTGTTCCCTCTGAGGTTATGTTTTCACCCATCTGTTTGTGGGTTCGCCTGTTTGTAAGCAAGATTACATAAAAACTACAGGACGGATTTCCACAGAACTTGGCAGAAGGATGTGGGATGAGTGAGGGGAGAACCCCAAAAAACTTTGGTAGGGATCCAGGAATGTTTTCTCACTTTCTTTAACATTGCGAGAGGGCGTTGTTGAACATATTCCTTGACTTCCTGGGGAATACTTAATAAACCGAGGACCGAGTCCTGCAGCCAGCAACTGGTAAAGATCTATTCATGCTGTGACGTATCGGTTCATAAATCAGGTGCAGATTGTCAGAGTACTTGAGTTTTCCTTTTTCCCATTGAGGGCCATTGGAGTTAGTTGGTATGATCTGTAAAGTTATTAGAGGTACTGATGAGCATGTTCTGTGTTTGCAGGTTCTGGAATCAGACGAAAGTTGATAATGATGGTAGATATGCGATGACATTCCCTGGGCATAATGCGACAGCCAGCTGGGGCCCTGCAGAGCGTAAAATGTGGAACAAATTCATCTGTGAGCATGAAGCCCTCATAAGGACTCCAGGCAGTTAGCATATTGGGTTTTCTCGTTCCAAACCTTGCATGCAAATTGAATTTTACAAAACTGTTCCACCAGCGTTTGGAAAATGTAAACACACATAAAACAATAATGGATACAACATAATGAAACAACCGAAGGGTGTTGTGCGTGCAAGTGTTAATTTTATGTATCAATAATTTTGTGTTAACATGTAGTGTTTTTATTAACTACTGTGTACGATCGTTTTGGACAAATATATTTGAATATGTGAAAAGTGTAAAGATAAGAAACCACAACCTGGTTTCCATTTTGTGGATGGAGGTTGTAGATTCGACTCGTCTGTCAATATAATTATCTTTGAATCAAGTCAATTAAATATCAATGACTTTTGCTGAGAGTATATTTTACATTGTAACCAAAAATCTATGTTGTTCAATGTAGAATCACTGATTTAGGATTTGTGTTTTAGGATCTACAGTAAAAATGTGTAAACTGTTGTAACAAATGTTCTGTTCTTGTGTCCGACGTGTTGCATGTTGTGCACTTGTCACTCTGGGAGTTTGTGTTTTGCAAACTGCCGTCTGACACAAGTTACTGGTTTTACAGAACTAATGTGTCGAGATGAATTCTGCAAAATCACTGGAGAATGTTACGGTCATTAATATTTGAAGTTCCCCTTTTTTGTGCCAATGTTTTTATATGACTGAATGTCGTATTGTATAATTGTAGAGTTTCCCTGATCTTTCTCACTGCATTAAGGAATGAGGTTGTTTCTTGTCTCTGGATATGAGTATTAAATTATATGATAAACAGTATTGTACATAATAAAGACAGTGTGCCCCGAACCATCACGCTTCATATTACAGAGGAGGTGTTAAATACTATTGGAACATGCAATAAGGTCGTTTTCTCACATTCGAGTCTAATCTGTTGTAAACTCAAGTGTTGACACACGACCTCGTGTCCTTCCTGACCTGTCACCACCTCTGAGTGGTGACAGGTCCAGAGCCGAGGTCACAGAACGTGACTAGAACAGAGGAAATAATCAGCGATTTTCAAGGTTGTAAGATTCTGAACTCTAAAGGTCACGGTTAAAACATGAGCCTCAGATTCATATACTGATACTGTTGTAGTTTAAGGATGGAGGAAGAACTCCATTATGCGACTGTGGTTTTCAAAAATGGTGGCAGTCCTCAGAAAGGTAAGTGACTCCTATGAAATAAATTGATAGAACAAACCAACTCAATATTTAACCTTATTACTTAACAACAATTATAAATCGTACTTGTTAAATTTCCACGCAATAGATTTAAAACCTTAAAAAAAAATCAGTTCCTGGAAGTGCTCGGAAAGTGTGTGAATCCCCGGTGTAACTGGAACTTCTTCTCATTCTGTTGTGTCCCTTCGCTGACCACAGAACAGAAACCCTTTCAGACGACACTTCTATTCTTCCATCAGCACTTTATCATCTTTAAATACATTTAGCAGAAGTGCAGCTTATCCACTTCCTACATGTACAATAGTGTTTTTTATAGGTCTTTCTGATTGTTTCTTGTTTTTGTTTTTTTTAATCAACCAGAAAACAATGAGGACTCTACAATTTATTCTACAGTTCAATCTGAAGTTCCTGCAGCGACTGTAACAAATAAGTTATCTGAGAAAAGTGCAAATTTGTGAATTTTTCAAATGTGATGTTGTGTCTGAAAATAAAACTAAATTTGCTCCTCCTGAACTTTCTAAAACATTTTCACATCAACCTTGAATGTTTGGGCTTTTGCCGTTTATATCGCTGTGTAACTTTGAATACATAGAGCAAGAATAGGTGTTCAGGGTGGGGGAGTGAGAATGAAAGAGGGAACATTCCCCATAGTCAAAGTTACTGAACCATCAAACACATTTTATTGTAGCTGCTATAAAAATTTGCATGGTGTTGCTTTAAAAAACAATAATATATAGAAGTCATATGGTGTGTCAGAATATACACAGGTCACAGGTATATCCATAATAATGTTGATAAGGAATTGGAATATTTTCACTACGTCAGTAAAAGCAGCAGGAGGAGCAGCTGGAGGACAGGAGCAGCAGCTGGAGGAGCAGCAGGTAGAGGAGCAGCAGCTGGAGGAGCAGCAGGTGGAGGAGCAGCAGCTGGAGGAGCAGCAGCTGGAGGAGCAGCAGCTGGAGGAGCAGTGGAGGAGCAGCTGGAGGAACAGCAGCGGCACACTCTCGGCACTTTGTCCTGCTGCTGGTGGTTCTGGGATTCTCTGCGTCCTGCTCATGGCGTGCATCGGTGTCATCATCTACAGTGAGTTTGATTTCAACAGACTGAGTTTTTAATGACGCAGCTTACATCACATCTGGGAAACACACAAAAAAGAAGAGATGAGTGAGCTCAGCTTTTTGTGAACTGTATTTTACCATTGACTTTGGATTTGTAATGTTGAAGTGTCCACTTCCTCCTGCACAGTATTTCTAAAGAACACCAAACATCTCTACACGGATTCCTCAGCAGCCATTAGTATCAGTCAATTTTGGTTCACTTACAATTAAAATCAACTTAAAGGTTATTAGTCACAGTTATAATTAATCCCCTTTTGGTTTGAAGTTTCCTGTTTTTAAATATATTAATATTATTTTCAAATTTTCAGTTAAACAGAAACCATGGCTCCAGCCGCCCTCACTCAATAGGAGCAGTTTAAAGTAAAATTGGAAAAAAAGGTAATTGACAGATGAATGGGTACAACATTAAACATAATAAATTAAAAAGAGGCCATGTAAGCAATCCTAACTAATCCTAACGATCAATACAGTATCAATTCTGGTAACATTTTTATGTCAGATCCGATATCTACTTCAGTTTCCTGGACGTGCTCGGAAAGTGTGTGAATCCCCGGTGTAACTGGAACTTCTTCTCATTCTGTTGTGTCCCTTCGCTGACCACAGCACAGAAACCCTTTCAGACGACACTTCTATTCTTCCATCTGCACTTTATAGTCTTTAAACACATTTAGCAGAGGTGCAGCTTATCCACTTCCTACATGTACAATAGTGTTTTTTATAGGTCTTTCTGATTGTTTCTTGTTTTTGTTTCTTTTTATCAACCAGAAAACAATGAGGACTCTACAATTGATTGTACAATTAAATCTGAAGTTCCTGCAGCGACTGTTGAAAGTAAGTTATCTGAGAAAAGTGCAAATTTGTGAATTTTTCAAATGTGATGTTGTGTCTGAAAATGAAACTAAATTTGCTCCTCCTGAACTTTCTAAAACATTTTCACATCAACCTTGAATGTTTGGGCTTTTGCCGTTTATATCGCTGTGTAACTTTGAATACATAGAGCAAGAATAGGTGTTCAGGGTGGGGGAGTGAGAATGAAAGAGGGAACATTCTCCATAGTCAAAGTTACTGAACCATCAAACACATTTTATTGTAGCTGCTATAAAAATTTGCATGGTGTTGCTTTAAAAAACAATAATATATAGAAGTCATATGGTGTGTCAGAATATACACAGGTCACAGGTATATCCATAATAATGTTGATAAGGAATTGGAATATTTTCACTACGTCAGTAAAAGCAGCAGGAGGAGCAGCAGGAGGAGGAGCAGCAGCTGGAGGAGCAGCAGCTGGAGGAGCAGCAGCTGGAGGAACAGCAGCTGGAGGAGCAGCAGGTGGAGGAGCAGCAGCTGGAGGAGCAGCAGCTGGAGGAGCAGCAGCTGGAGGAGCAGCAGCTGGAGGAGCAGCAGGTGGAGCCGGAGGAACAGCAGCCGGAGGAGCAGCAGGTGGAGGAGCAGCAGCTAGAGGAAGCTTGGGGATTCTCTGCGTCCTGCTCATGGCGTGCATCGGTGTCATCATCTACAGTGAGTTTGATTTCAACAGACTGAGTTTTTAATGACGCAGCTTACATCACATCTGGGAAACACACAAAAAAGAAGAGATGAGTGAGCTCAGCTTTTTGTGAACTGTATTTTACCATTGACTTTGGATTTGTAATGTTGAAGTGTCCACTTCCTCCTGCACAGTATTTCTAAAGAACACCAAACATCTCTACACGCCTCAGCAGCCATTGGAATCAGTCAATTTTGGTTCACTTACAATTAAAATCAACTTAAAGGTTATTAGTCACAGTTATAATTAATCCCCTTTTGGTTTGAAGTTTCCTGTTTTTAAATATATTAATATTATTTTCAAATTTTCAGTTAAACAGAAACCATGGCTCCAGCCGCCCTCACTCAATAGGAGCAGTTTAAAGTAAAATTGGAAAAAAAGGTAATTGACAGATGAATGGGTACAACATTAAACATAATAAATTAAAAAGAGGCCATGTAAGCAATCCTAACTAATCCTAACGATCAATACAGTATCAATTCTGGTAACATTTTTATGTCAGATCCGATATCTACGTCTGCAATTTGTCAATAAATGTCAGGGAGGCCACATTTTCAGAATTTTAAAGTTTAAAATGTTGTTGTCAGTGAGGAGGAAACATTTTAAAACCTTATCTGCTGCTGCGTTTCAGGACAATTTGACATGAGAGAGCAGATAGTTGGCTGCGTCTTTAAATCCAGCAACTAAATGTCCAGTTCTTTGAAAAGAAACGAGTTGGAAAGTGAGAGATATTGTTTTCAAATAAAGGGTATAATAGGGTATCATAAATAATTGTTATGTTGATAATAATAATGACAATTCTTTTATTTGTTTTGATGTTGTTATAGCTTAGCTTATGATGTATTTTGGAGTTGGCTTGATTGTAAGCAAACTCCATGGTGAAATCAAATAAAGAAAATGAGACTGCCACATGACAAAAGCATGGAAATCAATGATGGGTAGGAGATGATTTTTTAAAAAGGTTCAGGAGTAAAGCACGTGGGCCAATGGAAGAGAATATTCCTCCACATGTATCCACTGGACTGACCAGTGCGCCGTCTCTTTCCCACCATCACTGCAGTCTGTGGGGTCATGAAGGCCCAGGAAGCTGTCGCAGAAAACGTCATCCACCTCGAGAAGGAAAATCATCAGCTGATGATGGAGAAACAAATCTTGGAGAACGAGACCGAGGTGCTGACCAGAGACAGAGATGATCTCAACAGGACGCTCGGAGTCATCATGACGTTCCAAAACTTCCCAGTCAATAAATTCTGCCCAGACAAGAGTGAGTATATAAAGGGACTGCATTTATTTAGCTCTCTTAACAACCACTCAAAGTGCTTTATATATATTTATATGTACAACCACACAGTGAGTCTAGCTCTAAACTCACAGATATACACTGAGAGTATAGATATATTTGTTTATTTAAGGTAAAAGCTAAAAACTGCAATGCTCATATAATAAAGTGTAAATGTCAGTAGCCGTTGCCAAGCCTCTAAAACTATTGTGTTTAACTACGGCAGCGATTGTAATGTGTCAAACTTAAATTGGTGATATTTAATTTATATTTACTATATATGTTTTTGCTCTTTGGTCTCTTGGATGTAGAAGAAGCTCGTCTGTTCTTACTATGTTTGTGTCTGTGTGGATTTTAAACGGACATTTAGTTCTTAAAATAACATTTCTCGGCTTCTTTCCTGAGTACAGAGTGTCAGCCGTGCCGAGAGAGTTGGATTCCGTTCCAGGATCACTGCTACCAGTTTTATGAGCAATCCGCCCCCTGGAAGACATGGGATCAAGCACGGACATTTTGTCAAAACACTGATGCAGACCTGGTTGTTGTTGACAGTTTACAAGAGCAGGTGAGCTCCATCGTCAAAAAGCCCCAATAACACAGAGTTTTAAATAGATCTTTAAATTACATAGCAAACGCTGCATATTCACATTGCAAACAAAATTCAACTGGAAACAATTATGTTTTGTAAAATCAAACAGATGGGAGGTGGAGGGATTTTAATGTTTTCTCACTGTCGATGCTGAGAAGTGTGAAAGTTTGTGATGATCACTTTCAGGAATTCATCAATAATCACACCAAGTACTACTACGACAAGCATCATGGATACTGGATGGGATTGCGTCAGAATGATGACAAGTGGATCTGGATCAATGGACGCAATGAGACTGAGGGGTAAGAATTGAATTCCCTCATCTCCCTCTGAGCATCTGTCAGGTCTCACCTGACGAGAACGACCCTGCAGTCAAATAACCAACCAAATAACACACTCGTAGATATCAGTCCTGTGAATGTGCCAGAGTTGTTCCCTCTGAGGTTATGTTTTCACCCATCTGTTTGTGGGTTCGCCTGTTTGTAAGCAAGATTACATAAAAACTACAGGACGGATTTCCACAGAACTTGGCAGAAGGATGTGGGATGAGTGAGGGGAGAACCCCAAAAAACTTTGGTAGGGATCCAGGAATGTTTTCTCACTTTCTATAACCCTTGTGTTGTCCCTGCTTCCCCCGGCTGTTGGCCCCCTCACATAGCCCACCCCATATTAGGACGCACACGTAGGGCAATAGACAAGTGAGCAGCCCTTGCAGATGTATTTGTTACACCCGCGGCACATGGTGTGAGTTTTACAGTCCTTTTTCCTGGGGTATATCTGACACCTCTTCCTCTTACTCGCCCCGAGTGGGGCTGCTGCTAGGGCTATGGAGGAGGCCGGACACTCGGGTCGAGCGTCGTAGTCAACAGCTCTCTGTGCGGCGGCGGGCTTAACAGCCTTCACAGCCGCGGGCGGCATCCGTGCGGGGATGCGCTCCCTTCGTGCGATGAACGGAGTCACGAGAGCCTTTCCCAGCTGCTCTAGGAACACTCTCCGCATGTTCCGCTTGCCTGGCATCCAGTCTGGGTTGATCTCTCTCCATATCACGAAGGCGTTGTAGGAAGAGACGTCGAGAATGTTGTGAAAGACGACCAGGGGCCAGCGCGCGGTCATCCTCCTGCAGCTGTATGTTCCGATCACCTTGTCTAGGTTGTCCACGCCACCTTTGTTGCGGTTGTAGTCCAGGACGATGACCGGTTTCCCGTCCTCGCGGTCGCTGATGTCGGCCTCAGGGTGCCGTGTGCTCAGGAGCACCACGTTCCTGTTTTTCTTTGGGATGTAGGACACAAGAGTGGCAGTGGGCGTGAATGCGAACTTGGATGAGAACACCTCTCTTCCCTTGACCGCGAGCAGCTGCCGCGCGAGTTCGTAGGAGGTGAAGTAATTGTCGCACGTGACGTTACGACCGTGCAGTCCCTCCGTTACATCGAGCACTACCCGCAACCCCTGGGTCCGTTCTGGGCGTCCGCCGCTCGGCTTTCCGGTGTACACTTGCATCTTCCAAGCATAGCTTGATTTCGCATCGCAGGCCACCCACGACTTGATCCCGTATTTCGCCGGCTTGCTGGGCATGTACTGACGGAATGGACACCGGCCTAGGGAGAAAAACAGGAGGAGAAGAGATGAGAGGAGATGAGATGAGGACGAGGACTAGCAGCCGCTATCTACATAAAATAAAATAACTAACATAACATAACATTCGTCATCTCCAGGATGATGTTCTCTACCATCGATGTGATGAACCGGTGGAGCGTCGAGGCTAGGTCACCGGTGCGGGACGTCGCGTGGATCGTGGGGCCCCGGAGGACCCCGCTTTGAGCCGCAGCAGAGGAGGAGGAAGAGGAGGAGGAAGAGGAGGAGCAGTGGCCCTCCTCTCGGCCGTTCACCCTCGACGACCATGTTATTTCCCTGTTTCTTGAGGGGAAGGTCTCTCTTTCCACGAGTCCGGTGGTGGTGGTGTCGCCGTGGTCTTGTCCTCCTTCTTCTTCTTCTTCTTCCAAGGATGACGAATCTGCAGAAGCATCACCCACTGGGTCGTAGTCTTCGTCACCGTCGTCATCTTCGTAGTCACCGTCGTCGTCTTCGTCTCCTTCGCTATCGCTGTTGTCTCCGTCTCTGTCTCCGTCCTCTCTGTCTTCTTCTCGGTCTGCTTTTCTGTCTGCTTCTCGGTCTGCTTCTCCATCTCCTTGTCCGTCCGCTTCTCGGTCTGGCTCTTTTGCGTCCTCTTCGGGTTCAGAGGATGGTTGCTGGGAGAATAGCTGTTGGAGAACCTGTTCTCTGGTGAAACGCTCCTGACGCGACATCGTGCCATGGTCCGTGAGAGAGTGGCACACTGAGACTTAGATGTGGGTCTAATGTACCCCCCCTTGATTTCAATTGGAATCAGGTGTGGGTCTAAATGACCCCACAGAGCACCACAGCGCCCTCACTGGGGGTCTAAATGACCCCTCCCATGACAATCGAGAATGACAATCCATTGGTCTCAATTACCCCAGGAGAATTGGATAATGACAATCCGTGGGTCACCCTAACCCTGACCGGCCAGGGCTTGCGTATGATCACACGCACGCACGTACTCACGCACACACACACACAGACACAAACACACTCTGGGTCAATTCGACCCAGGAACAACACAAGGGTTAACATTGCGAGAGGGCGTTCTTGAACATATTCCTTGACTTCCTGGGGAATACTTAATAAACCGAGGACCGAGTCCTGCAGCCAGCAACTGGTAAAGATCTATTCATGCTGTGACGTATCGGTTCATAAATCAGGTGCAGATTGTCAGAGTACTTGAGTTTTCCTTTTTCCCATTGAGGGCCATTGGAGTTAGTTGGTATGATCTGTAAAGTTATTAGAGGTACTGATGAGCATGTTCTGTGTTTGCAGGTTCTGGATGCGGGAGAAAGTTGGTGGCGATGATAGATATGCGATGACATTCCCTGGGCATAATGCGACAGCCAGCTGGGGCCCTGCAGAGCGTAAAATGGAGAACAAATTCCTCTGTGAGCATGAAGCCCTCATAAGGACTCCAGGCAGTTAGCATATTGGGTTTTCTCGTTCCAAACCTTGCATGCAAATTGAATTTTACAAAACTGTTCCACCAGCGTTTGGAAAATTTAAGTGCACAAGCAAACACACATAAAACAATAATGAAACAACCAAAGGGTGTTCTGCATGCAAGTGTTCATTTTATGCATCTATCATTTTGTGTTAACAAGTAGTGTTTTTATTAGCTACGATCATTATGGCCAAATATATTTGAATGTGTGAAAAGTGTAAAGATAAGAAACCACAACCTGGTTTCCACCGAAAGTTCAAGATCTGTTGCGATGGAGGTTGGAGATTCGACTCGTCTGTCAATATAATTATCTTTGAATCAAGTCTATTAAATATCAATGACTTTTGCTGAGAGTATATTTTACATTGTAACCAAAAGTCGATGTTGTTCAATGTAGAATCACTGATTTAGGATTTGTGTTTTAGGATCTACAGTAAAAATGTGTAAACTGTTGTAACAAACGTTCTGTTCTTGTGTCCGACGTGTTGCATGTTGTGCACTTGTCACTCTGGGAGTTTGTGTTTTGCAAACTGCCGTCTGACACAAGTTACTGGTTTTACAGAACTAATGTGTCGAGATGAATTCTGCAAAATCACTGGAGAATGTTACGGTCATTAATATTTGAAGTTCCCCTTTTTTGTGCCAATGTTTTTATATGACTGAATGTCGTATTGTATAATTGTAGAGTTTCCCTGATCTTTCTCACTGCATTAAGGAATGAGGTTGTTTCTTGTCTCTGGATATGAGTATTAAATTATATCATAAACAGTATTGTACACAGTGTGCCCCGAACCATCACGCTTCATATTACAGAGGAGGTGTTAAATACTACTGGAACATGAAATAAGGTCGTTTTCTCACATTCGAGTCTAATCTGTTGTAAACTCAAGTGTTGACACACGACCTCGTGTACTTCCTGACCTGTCGCCACCTCTGAGTGGCGACAGGTCCAGAGCCGAGGTCACAGAACGTGACTACAACAGAGGAAATAATCGGCGATTTTCAAGGTTGTAAGATTCTGAACTCTAAGGGTCACAGTTAAAACATGAGCCTCAGATTCATACACTGATACTGTTGTCGTTTAAGGATGGAGGAAGAACTCCATTATGCGACTGTGGTTTTCAAAAATGGTGGCAGTCCTCAGAAAGGTAAGTGACTCCTATGAAATAAATTACTAGAACAAACCAACTCAATATTTAACCTTATTACTTAACAACAATTATAAATCGTACTTGTTAAATTTCCATGCAATAGATTTAAAACTTAAATATATTTGAAAAAAAAAAAAATCATTTCCTGGAAGTGCTCGGAAAGTGTGTGAATCCCCGGTGTAACTGGAACTTCTTCTCATTCTGTTGTGTCCCTTCGCTGACCACAGCACAGAAACCCTTTCAGACGACACTTCTATTCTTCCATCTGCACTTTATAGTCTTTAAACACATTTAGCAGAAGTGCAGCTTATCCACTTCCTACATGTACAATAGTGTTTTTTATAGGTCTTTCTGATTGGTTCTTGTTTTTGTTTTTTTTAATCAACCAGAAAACGATGAGGACTCTACAATTTATTGTACAATTAAATCTGAAGTTCCTGCAGCGACTGTTGAAAGTAAGTTATCTGAGAAAAGTGCAAATTTGTGAATTTTTCAAATGTGATGTTGTGTCTGAAAATGAAACTAAATTTGCTCCTCCTGAACTTTCTAAAACATTTTCACATCAACCTTGAATGTTTGGGCTTTTGCCGTTTATATCGCTGTGTAACTTTGAATACATAGAGCAAGAATAGGTGTTCAGGGTGGGGGAGTGAGAATGAAAGAGGGAACATTCCCCATAGTCAAAGTTACTGAACCATCAAACACATTTTATTGTAGCTGCTATAAAAATTTGCATGGTGTTGCTTTAAAAAACAATAATATATAGAAGTCATATGGTGTGTCAGAATATACACAGGTCACAGGTATATCCATAATAATGTTGATAAGGAATTGGAATATTTTCACGACCGTCAGTAAAAGCAGCAGGAGGAGCAGCTGGAGGAACAGCAGCTGGAGGAGCAGCAGCTGGAGGAGCAGCAGCTGGAGGAGCAGCAGGTGGAGGAGCAGCAGCTGGAGGAACAGCAGCGGCACACTCTCGGCACTTTGTCCTGCTGCTGGTGTGCTCTGGGATTCTCTGCGTCCTGCTCATGGCGTGCATCGGTGTCATCATCTACAGTGAGTTTGATTTCAACAGACTGAGTTTTTAATGACGCAGCTTACATCACATCTGGGAAACACACAAAAAAGAAGAGATGAGTGAGCTCAGCTTTTTGTGAACTGTATTTTACCATTGACTTTGGATTTGTAATGTTGAAGTGTCCACTTCCTCCTGCACAGTATTTCTAAAGAACACCAAACATCTCTACACGGATTCCTCAGCAGCCATTAGTATCAGTCAATTTTGGTGCACTTACAATTAAAATCAACTTGCAGAGACTTAAAGGTTATTAGTCACAGTTATAATTAATCCCCTTTTGGTTAGAAGTTTCCTGTTTTTAAATATATTAATATTATTTTCAAATTTTCAGTTAAACAGAAACCATGGCTCCTGATCTCGCTCCCTAACCCACTCAAATACAAACTAAAGACGGCCCTCACTCAGTATTAGCAGTTTAAAGTAAAATTGGAAAAAAGGTAATTGACAGATGAATGGGTACAACGTTATATATAATAAATAACATTTATAACATTTTTAAATATCAGATTCGATATCGGCAATTTGTCAATAAATGTCAGGGAGGCCACATTTTCAGAATTTTAAAGTTTAAAATGTTGTTGTCAGTGAGGAGGAAACATTTAAAACCTTATCTGCTGCTGCGTTTCAGGACAATTTGACATGAGAGAGCAGATAGTTGGCTGCGTCTTTAAATCCAGCAACTAAATGTCCAGTTCTTTGAAAAGAAACGAGTTGGAAAGTGAGACATATTGTTTTCAAATAAAGGGTATAATAGGGTATCATAAATAATTGTTATATTAATAATAATAACGATAATTCTTTTATTTGTTTTGATGTTGTTATAGCTTAGCTTATGATGTATTTTGGAGTTGGCTTGATTGTAAGCAAACTCCATGGTGAAATCAAATAAAGAAAATGAGACTGCCACATGACAAAAGCATGGAAATCAATGATGGGTAGGAGATGATTTTTTAAAAAGGTTCAGGAGTAAAGCACGTGGGCCAATGGAAGAGAATATTCCTCCACATGTATCCACTGGACTGACCAGTGCGCCGTCTCTTTCCCACCATCACTGCAGTCTGTGGGGTCATGAAGGCCCAGGAAGCTCGCGTAAAGCGTCATCCACCTCGAGAAGGAAAATCATCAGCTGATGATGAAGAAGAAACAAATCTTGGAGAACGAGACCGAGGTGCTGACCAGAGACAGAGATGATCTCAACAGGACGCTCGGAGTCATCATGACGTTCCAAAACTTCCCAGTCAATAAATTCTGCCCAGACAAGAGTGAGTATATAAAGGGACTGCATTTATTTAGCTCTCTTAACAACCACTCAAAGTGCTTTATATATATTTATATGTACAACCACACAGTGAGTCTAGCTCTAAACTCACAGATATACACTGAGAGTATAGATATATTTGTTTATTTAAGTTAAAAGCTAAAAACTGCAATGCTCATATAATAAAGTGTAAATGTCAGTAGCCGTTGCCAAGCCTCTAAAACTATTGTGTTTAACTATGGCAGCGATTGTAATGTGTCAAACTTAAATTGGTGATATTTAATTTATATTTACTATATATGTTTTTGCTCTTTGGTCTCTTGGATGTAGAAGAAGCTCGTCTGTTCTTACTATGTTTGTGTCTGTGTGGATTTTAAACGGACATTTAGTTCTTAAAATAACATTTCTCGGCTTCTTTCCTGAGTACAGAGTGTCAGCCGTGCGGAAGAGTTGGATTCCGTTCCAGGATCACTGCTACCAGTTTTATGAGCAATCCGCCCCTGGAAGACATGGGATCAAGCACGGACATTTTGTCAAACACTGATGCAGACCTGGTTGTTGTTGACAGTTTACAAGAGCAGGTGAGCTCCATCGCCAAAAAGCCCCAATAACACAGAGTTTTAAATAGATCTTTAAATTACATATCAAACGCTGCATATTCACATTGCAAACAAAATTCAACTGGAAACAATTATGTTTTGTAAAATCAAACATGAGTGAGTTTAATACTTCGATGCTGAGAAGTGTGAAAAGTTTGTGATGATCACTTTCAGGAATTCATCAATAATCACACCAAGTACTACCACGACAAGCATCATGGATACTGGATGGGATTGCGTCAGAATGATGACAAGTGGATCTGGATCAATGGACCAATGAGACTGAGGGTAAGAATTGAATTCCCTCATCTCCTCTGAGCATCTGTCAGGTCTCACATGAGGAGAACACGACCCTGCAGTCAAATAACCAACCAAATAACACACTCGTAGATATCAGTCCTGTGAATGTGCCAGAGTTGTTCCCTCTGAGGTTATGTTTTCACCCATCTGTTTGTGGGTTCGCCTGTTTGTAAGCAAGATTACATAAAAACTACAGGACGGATTTCCACAGAACTTGGCAGAAGGATGTGGGATGAGTGAGGGGAGAACCCCAAAAAACTTTGGTAGGGATCCAGGAATGTTTTCTCACTTTCTTTAACATTGCGAGAGGGCGTTCTTGAACATATTCCTTGACTTCCTGGGGAATACTTAATAAACCGAGGACCGAGTCCTGCAGCCAGCAACTGGTAAAGATCTATTCATGCTGTGACGTATCGGTTCATAAATCAGGTGCAGATTGTCAGAGTACTTGAGTTTTCCTTTTTCCCATTGAGGGCCATTGGAGTTAGTTGGTATGATCTGTAAAGTTATTAGAGGTACTGATGAGCATGTTCTGTGTTTGCAGGTACTGGATGCGGGAGAAAGTTGTTGACGATGATAGATATGCGATGACATTCCCTGGGCATAATGCGACAGCCAGCTGGGGCCCTGCAGAGCGTAAAATGCAGAACAAATTCATCTGTGAGCATGAAGCCCTCATAAGGACTCCAGGCAGTTAGCATATTGGGTTTTCTCGTTCCAAACCTTGCATGCAAATTGAATTTTACAAAACTGTTCCACCAGCGTTTGGAAAATTTAAGTGCACAAGCAAACACACATAAAACAATAATGAAACAACCAAAGGGTGTTCTGCATGCAAGTGTTAATTTTATGCATCTATCATTTTGTGTTAACAAGTAGTGTTTTTTATTAGCTACGATCATTATGGCCAAATATATTTGAATGTGTGAAAAGTGTAAAGATAAGAAACCACAACCTGGTTTCCACTGAAGGTTCAAGATCTGTTGCGATGGAGGTTGGAGATTCGACTCGTCTGTCAATATAATTATCTTTGAATCAAGTCTATTAAATATCAATGACTTTTGCTGAGAGTATATTTTACATTGTAACCAAAAATCTATGTTGTTCAATGTAGAATCACTGATTTAGGATTTGTGTTTTAGGATCTACAGTAAAAATGTGTAAACTGTTGTAACAAATGTTCTGTTCTTGTGTCCGACGTGTTGCATGTTGTGCACTTGTCACTCTGGGAGTTTGTGTTTTGCAAACTGCCGTCTGACACAAGTTACTGGTTTTACAGAACTAATGTGTCGAGATGAATTCTGCACGCTTCATATTACAGAGGTGTTAAATACTACTGGAACATGCCATAAGGTCCTTTTCTCACATTCGAGTCTAATCTGTTGTAAACTCAAGTGTTGACACACGACCTTGTGTACTTCCTGACCTGTCGCAACCTCTGAGTGGTGACAGGTCCAGAGCCGAGGTCACAGAACGTGACTACAACAGAGGAAATAATTGGCGATTTTCAAGGTTGTAAGATTCTGAACTCTAAAGGTCACAGTTAAAACATGAGCCTCAGATTCATATACTGTTGTACTGAGAATATCTTTGGTGCCATTTTAAACTGTGTTCTTCACTGTCAACAAACTGGAGACTTGATATGTGGAATGATGTTTCTACATGTTAAAGAAAACACCCTTTAAGGTTTTCCTGTATTAATATGATTTGTAAGTAAATTTTTTCCTTTTGGAATTGTAACTCCTGCCATTTTGTATTTTTAGAATGGAGAATAAAGAAATATGAAATCTGTAAACCTGAAAGAATCACAGAGACACAGTTTGACGTGACACATCATTCATTTGCATATAAAATCCGAACCTAGTAGTTCATCCTTGTACTCAAATACAGCAGCAGATTTCAGCTCCTTCGTAGAGGAGTTTGTCTGTGGTGCAGAAACAACTCACACACACACACGAAGTCTTCAAGTCATTAAATTCTCAGCTAAAAACACATATTTCCCATGTGGAGGTCAACAAGTGAACCCAAAATACAAATGTAAACATCTGTGATTTCAAGAGTCAGTTTAAAAAAGCTGGGCTGCAGTGTGGAGATCAGCTGAGAGCAGCGACTCGTCAAAACAATGATTAACAGCATTAAATTACATTAATTGATGTCATGTAATTCATTTTTATAAACAACAATCGCAAAAAGCCGGAATTTCCCGTCTCAAAACTGCAATAAATAAATCAACGTGACCCGATTTCCTCACTTGGAATTTTTCAACAAGCTCTTTTAACTACAAAACTTGTTCAGTCGGCACAAGAGGCCCAACAGCTGGAGGTAATCTCATTACTAGAGATGTACTAGAGTACTTGGATACTGCCGGAAACACAGCGCGTCAGGCGACGACGAGCATGTGAATCCCTGTACCGATCTGATACCACGTTTTGTACGTAGAACAGCTTCACGCAGATAAAACTGAACTCTCTTCTTCACCACTCCAGAACAGCAGTTGGGTTGCACTGGCAAGAACTGTTTTTAGAGCAGTGAAGAAGAAGTGATTTCTGGTTATAGCTATATTGCGCTATAAGGGCACTTTAAAGCACTTTGAAGCTGATTAACAGTAATGATCACTCTGTTCATAAACGTCCATGTTTGTCCAGTTCTACTCTTTGCACTTCTTTTTCTTCTTCTTTGGAGCCAGTGCCTCCTCGTTTACTTTGTCATCAACCAGTGGTTTGTCCTTTTTACATTTTGCCCTTTTTTGCTTTACTGTTGATTCTACTTCTGCAACTTCAACTTCCTCTTCCATTAAAACTGCAGCTTTTCTCTTTTTGGTTTTTGGAGCACAGTCCTGGGCCGGCTCTGATTGGCTGGATTCTGTCTCGTTACTCTCCTCTACTTCACTGTGATGTTTGGAAGACGACTTCTTCTTCTTCTTCTTCTTCTTCTTCACTTGAGTGACTGTGTGCAGCTCAGCCGTCTCCTCTGGACTCTCGCTCTCTGCAGCAGGGGAAGTCGTTCTTTCTTCTTCATTCTGCTCCGCTTTATTCTTCTTCTTTTGTTTCCTCTTTGTTTTGTGAGAATGTTCCGTTTCACAGTTTTCTACACAGATCCCATTCTCTGTGGAAACTGCAGTTATTTCTTCATCGGCTTTCTTTTTCTTTTTCTTCTTTTTGGGTTTAACATCCGCTTCGGGACTTTCAGACACCTCGATAACGCTCAGAGTGGAGCTCTTCCTCTTTTTCTTCATCTTCCTGCTCGGAGCATCGTCAGCCGTCTCCTCCGGCCTCTCCACTCGCTCATCAGCGGCCTTGGCGGTCGGTGGAGCTGGTTTACCACAAACCGGCGAGGCAGCAGGTGGTTGGCTCTTCTTGCCATACTTGGCCATGAACTCAGCCTCCTGCTGCTCCAGCCTGGCTAACTTGGCACTCATGGTCAGTCCATGTCTGGCTCCTCTGAAGAGCACAAGCAGAAAAGAGATTTAGATCATGTTGAAATATTACATAGTTCTGTTTTGTGAACACATTGTTTTTTTCTGACCTTCATGACTTAATTTCTGTGTAATAGTATGAACGTACTTGTGAGCCGTGCGTCCTCCACAAGCCTTCATCAGGTCAGCATCAGAGAGCCTGTTGGTATCAATGATTTATTTACATTTTATTACATGATCAAAAACTAGAACCTTCAAGAATTATCAATAAAGTCAAGCAGCAATTAAAAGCTTATTGATTATAAAGAAATGAAACCTGAGAATCCAAGGAGACGGTAAGAAAACACTTGATTTATCATATTATATAATTAATAAATGGCTTATAACACTAGGATTAAGTTGCAATTACAGCAGGGTCCAGACTTTAACAATTAAAACTCAACTTTTGGGAGTTTTAGAACAGATGGCTGTATAAACAACTATTTAAATAAAAAGTAATAATTGAAACCTGACCGATTTATGAGTTGGCCGATAAAAAAAGTGGCAAATATGAGCCTATTACAGACATATTAAAGGGCGACCTAGAGGGAAGCGATCCTAGAAACCTTCCTAGTTTGGACCTGTGTGAGACGAAGGTCTTACTTGGTGGTGCTGGACAGATCCAGTCTCCGGTCGTCCTCCTCGTCTGAGCTGCTGCTGTCGTCCGAGTCCGACGCCTTGGGCTCCGGCTGCTCCTGACCAGACAGCAGAGTGGCCGACTGAGGGAGAAACATCGAAACACATCAAACAGCGTCAAAGTCAGTTCAGAGCAGAATCACGATCTGGCACGAAGCTGTTGTGTGTCCACAGAAAAAGATGAAAACCTTTGTAGGTCCTAAGCAAGTGTCTAATTTAAAGTCTAAAGCTGCTGTGACTGTCTTTGTGATGAAACCAAAACATATTGAATGTGTATAGAAAAGATTAAACAGATTACCTTGACAAAGCATCCATAAAGTTTGTCTTTAGCCAGCCAGGCCTTCCGTGGTTTTTTATTGGAGATCATTCCATCTTCTTCCTCCTCCACCGTTTTCTTCAGTTTAATGCCGTCCTGGATCGTACAGAAAAACAGGAACAGTTCAGCTTCTGTTTAAGACCAAAAACAGCTCACTGACAAGAAGGGGGGGCAAAACAATGTAAACATTTGTGATTTTGTGGGAAAAAATCTGCAATTAAAAAGCCATTTTCATTTCAAAGACCCTGCAAAGAGATGTGCAATCTTTAAAAAGTTTTGAATTTTCTAAAGAAACAAAGAGACTGCTGATGGAGACTTTGGACCCTGGAAAGCACATGTTCTCCTTTCTGTTCATTTCCTTTTTCCCATAATATTATGATTTTATTTCTCATTCAATCACAACTTTATTCTCCAAACATAATGACTTTCTCCAACGTAGTATATAAAGCAGGGGCAGTGTGTGGTCAAGGAAGGTGACACCTACCTGATCAGACTCCACCTGCAGACTGGAGGAGGCCTTATTGAAGACATGATCCCACCAGTGGAAGGAGAACTGCTCTCCTTCCTTGTGGCCGACCTAAAAGACAAGCAACACGTGAATCTACTGACATCATGATTTGATAGATGTGGAACCTGTTGAATACCTTCATGCACACTCACCCCTCCTTTGCCGCACTTCACGTTGACCTTGATGGCTTCACAGATGCCGTTCTCATCTCGGCCGAGTCCTTTACCTGAGGACAGAGAGGACTGAGTGTGAGACATGAGTCTTCCGCCTTGTGGAGGTCGGGTAGTTGCACTAAAAACAGAGCCAACGTTCTTTACCGTGTTCCCAACCGTGACGCAGGAGCTGCTGCTCGGCAAACTTCAATGCCCGACTTTTCTCTGGTACAACTTCTGCCATCTGTGCATGAGACAGTAGAATATTAACCCACTGAATTCTGAAAACTACAGTTTATTTGCTTTGGAGTTTTTTTTATTTCTAGAGCAGTAAATTAGATCGATGTGGAATTTCTGGGGGTTGATTCCCGATACAGATATTAAACATTTCTAATATACAGCCTATAAACATGTATGTCGAATCTTTTAAAAACAATTGGCGTTCATTCCCAGGATGTCATTAACAAATCCATAATTTAAATGTTTACCCATGAACTCTATTCTCACTATAAATAAAAAGACAACAAACACACAGGATACACATTTTAGATAGAGTTTCAAAATAAATGCACATACATAAAACCTGTAGGAATCACGCAGGGTTCATGTCAACCTGTCGATCTGAGGCTTGTTTTTAGAAGCATAGACTTGGTCTGTTTCTTCACGTCATGATCACTGTCGTATTGACTTTATGAGACATGAACTATTAAAGATCCTCCATGAATCTGAATGTTAGCTTGTTAGCATCAGAGGCTCAAACTGGAGGCTCGGCTGCATTAGTCCTGATCTGTCGTCAGCTGAAGGTTTAAATCACAACACTGACACAATCAAAAGGAAAAAGCACATTTACCTCTCGATGTCCTGTTGCTTTAAAACGTCACTGAAATCCACGAGGCTGTAAAAAAATAAAGATTCAAACAGAGAGACAGTTACCGGACATGTGGCTCCGACAGGAAGCTGACATGACACCGGAAACACGTCACCACGGATGGCTTTCTTCTTCTCTGGAGATGTTTCCAGTGAATCGGTAGAACGACCACGTGTTGTTTGGTAAATGATGGTGAATCCAATACAGACACTAAATGTTGTCAAGTTCAAACTTTGGAAAAAGCTCCACAACTTTTCATCTCAACCTTTTCTGGAACTCTAGATTTGAAAATATCAGATTGAAGTCAATAAGAAAAACAAAGTTCCATTCAAAATTATACATTTGATTTAATCTGTGAATCAGGCGCTTTCTACTTGTATATTTTTACAATAATGAAACAGATACTATTTATCTTGTATTTTTTTTTATCCCTATTTATTAAATTATTTTGGTTGGATATATAATAATTCTTTGAGAAATTGACTGGTTCAGTTATTTTAGAAAAATGACACATTGCATGTTTTACAATGACACTGAACCTTTTCATTCTATATGAGAAACAACCTTTTTTATATTTCAAAGTGCTGCAGAATATTTCTTTATTAATGTAATGTATGTAATATTTTGTGTGTTTATTTATTTTTCCTTTGTTACCTAATGAAGTAGTTGGGTCTGTTGATAAAGTTGTGATTATATATGGAACCATCTGATTTGGTATTGTTCAGTTTAATAATACAGGCCAACAGCTGGACTACTCAGACTGATGTAAAATCTGAAAATAAGTGTTTTTTTGGTTTAATTTATTTTCTATTTAGAAAGTTAAAAACGGATCCATATGAAACTGACCAGTACAGACATTGAGCTCCCATTGGGCCACAGGGCAGAAACATGTTGGGCCCTACTGCAGCTTTGGGCTCTTATAAGACAAAACACAAGTACGCCAGAAGGGGGCAGTGATCTCACACCATGCAGACAAATTAAATCTATACGTTCTTGTCTCAAAAAGCATCTCAGGCGCTAATATTAAAACCAATAAAAATGTGTTTCTGAAAGAAATGTTATGAGCAACATGCAATAATTCCTGTGAATTATAGAAAAATGTTTTAGATCTGCATGAAGAACCAAAGCTGCTCTAATGGCTGATCACAACATGTCAGATTCATAATTCAAAGAAGGTTTTGTTATTATTCAGGATCTGCCTTCATGAGGTTCTCGGTCGAAAACTTGAGTTATTCTCGTACTTTGCTGAAAACAGATTTAAGCTTTATTCTTTCCAAACAATGACGATACAGATGCAGAAACAGATGTGATATCACCTCTGTCCTTTAAATGTTTCACCCTCAAAGACGATTCAAGTTTTCAACCTTTTAGTCCGACAGCAGTTTCTCCCAAAATCTCTTTAAAACAATGATTCGTTTTGATTTGTTAATCTGTTTGCCTGACATTTAATTTCTCAACCCAACGTTACACTTTTTAATAATAGTTAGTCAGGATTGTTCTCTTTCAAAACCTCTTTGGACATTAATTTAGGAGTAAACGTTACGGAAGAGTATCAGGATCAGGAATAAGAGAAAAAGCGAGAGGAGGAGTATTGTTTTTCCTTTTTCGTTTCCAGAATACAGTCAAAATGTCAAGAATAAAGTCAAACTAAATCTGAGGAAGATTCATTTTTTGCATTTTGTGAATAAAGTTCAAATGTTTTTGACAGCTGTGAGCTGCCAGTGTTCTTTCCAAGTTTGTGTGGTTTCTCTTTCTGAGCTGTATATTGAAAGTATATAAAGATGGACGACATGTCTCTTCTTCCTCCCACTGTGCGATCTTTGCCAGGGCCAGAGTCTGCATAGTAGCTATCGGGGGAAGGAGCTGTGGTAGCGTCGAAGAAAACAATCATCAGCGTGATGAAAAGTACCTAAAATGACACCATCTTTGAGAAGATATCATTTAGCGTGTATTTTGACTTTTTAGTTTGGTGCATGTCCCATCTGCAAACATGGAGGAGGCAGGATTTATGAACTATACTGCAGCCAGCCACCAGGGGGCGATTCCAACATTTTGGCCTAACTTCTATGGAGCTCCTTCTTTTTTTCAAGGACTCACTTAATTCTTGAAAAGTCAAGTTTATTCTCTACATCTCAACTTAATTCTCCTAATGCAAAATGGACAAAACACCTTCCTCTTCTCATTTGTTTCCTCGTGCCTGGTCATAAAACTACTGCGTCCATAAAACTGACACTAACCTGATGACACCCCCCACTCTGCTGCTGGTCCCAGTATCACCCACTGGCTTCATTTCCCCCTGCTCTTGGTTTCCATCCTGTTTGTGCCACCAGGCCTCCGTCCATGAATTGTTTATCTGTGTCAGTCCCCAGCAGGGGAGGGAAGCACCCCCGCACAGGCTGGTCATCATGGATGACAGTGTTCGGCCAGACGCCCCCTGCAAACACAGACTGACACAAAAGTATGTGGACACTTTGGCCTCCAAGCATAAATCCAGGTGTGTATAGACGTAACGTTATCAGGGTTTGGTGAAGAACAACTAGTCTGACCTGCACAGAACTGTGACCTCAACTCATCCATCACTTTTAGGGAGGAACTGAAAATCAGCTGTGAGTCAGTTTGTCCGAATGGAAGTGAAAAGCTGCAGCCAGAATCTAAAAATCTGTTCAAAGGGACCAAACCAGAGGAGGTGACCAGCGGCTTGACATTTAAAACGACAAGTTCAACAAGCGTAGATGAGTTTAAGGTTGTGTTTCCATTGACAACAGGAAAATAAACAATAACAACAAACAGATGTTGATCAATATTTTTGAACTTTAAAATTATCTATCTGTCTGTCTGTCTGTCTGTCAGTCATCTTATGGAGATGAAATGAGTAACACACACACACACACACACACACACACACACAGTTCTGCAGGACTGCTCAAGACAAAACCACACCCTCAGTCTCTATCTCCCCCAAACCTCCTCTCTGCCCTATCCCTCCTTTTTCCTCCCCTCCTCCCTCCACCCTCCTCTTCCTCATCCCTCTCCTCCTCCTCCTCCTCTCCCCCTTTCTCCTCCTCCTCCTCTCTCTCTCCCTCCTCCACAGTCCCTGCTGTCACACTTTTTCCACTTTCCTTGGCTCCACTTCAGGACCCTCCCCCGTTGGATGCGACTCGTCTCTCTCTCTCTTTCTCTCTCTCTCTCTCCGCACGCTTCTCATTGTTTTCCACCGCTTCGAGTGTCGGGAGTTTTTGAAAACAATCTTGTCTTTTCTCTTCCTCTCACCTTCGTCCATGGAAGTTGGGGTCAAAGTGAAATATTAGAGGGACAGAAAGGATCCCGGAGTCGCTGGTGGCCGGTGAGTGAAACTGTTGCTTGGCTGTTTGAAAACAACAAGCAGAAGGTTTTGTGATTAGTTTGAAAGATGTTTTTATTCGTGACAGTTACGACGGAACATGTGTTTAGTTCATATAGACTCGACTGATACATTCTGATGTGTGGGATTGGGACATAATGGAAAATAACAGCGGAGCAGCTCAGTCCCTAAAATGGTGAAAGCTCATTAGATCATTGTCTGCGGACTATAGAGAGACTAACTGTGTCAAGTCTTCTATTCAAATGTTAGTTTCATCATCTCAGTTACTTAATTAACCCGGACTTAAAAAGTCAAAATGCACAAATTCTTGCTCTATCTGTTTCTGGCATTAGTACCAATCTTAAAAAAAAATACGTAACTTCACTGCAAGTCAGAATATGGAAAGAAAAAAGATGCACTGTTGAAGTGTTAAGTAGAAAATACTGACGCATCAAATGAATGCATATGTAAAAATTACATAATAGATCCATCTATTGATCTAAAATCTAAAATCTAAACATTTACCTTGAAGTAGTTTAGTGCTTTTATATCTCAGCACGAAGTTATTCAGTATGTTCAGTTTGTAGAAATGCCAATTTAATGCTGTTAGAATATATATGTCAGAGTATGATAATATTGTTTTACTGACCCATAAGGTGTAAACAGAGACAGACAAATTTAACCACATTATATTTATTTTAGACAAAAACATGTTGTTCCAGTATTTAAAATCTTGGTTTGCACTGTTAGCTGTTACTTAAGCTGTCAAATAAATGGAAATAAAAGTATTAAGTAGCTTAAGATAGAAATACTCAAGTAAACAAAACCTACAAAATAAGTACAGCACTTGAGTAAATGTACGTGGTTACATTTCACCAATGCCTGTGAAAGAGTGTTTATCACAGCAGTTTGGTGTTTAGTTCTTCATTGATGCTTTATGTGCTTTATGTGAATGGACCTGTAGCAAACACACAGTAACAATGAAACCATACCAACAAGTGAACAGATCAGTCAGTGTCATCCAGCACTGAGGGAATCAAACCACTTTCTCAGGTGATCACGTGGCCGGACCACCTTGTGCTGCCACTTTACGCGCTTTCCGTTCTTTTTCCTGTCTGTTCTTCATCAGTGTCTCTGCTTTGAAAACCTTATCTATCCTGAGAGTGTGACTCAGAGAAGCTGCTCTGGCACGTCTCCTCTATCGATTCATGGCAGAGGAAGTTGCTGTGAGTGGGTCTGCTAATGTTTCCTCAGCGCTCTGTCTCCTCCTTCTCCTCGTCCTCGGCCTCTGTTGCGTTTGATTCTCATTAAGTCCCTGAGACTTCATCCAAAACTTCTGGCTCCGGCTCCGGGTCTGCGTGCCGGGGTCTCTGAGGAGCCGTGACTCAAGCCAGTGAAACGTGGCCTCGAGGTGGCTGCTCCTCATGTGACCGAGTGACATCCTGTGAGTGATGGCGTGACTCAACGCTCATGTCCTGTAGATGAAGTTAATCAGATGAAGCAGATTGAGATGGAGAGTGTTTTTTATTCTCTGCAGAGGGTCGTTCGTTCCTCTGGGCCTGGTTAGTGCACATTCAAAGGGGGAGTGTCTCTGATGCGTAGTTTAAAAAGAAATACGATACACTGAAGATGCTTTCATGCACTAATTGTGGCCTCGTTTCATCTAAAGTGATGGATTATTTGCAGAAGAGATCTGCAGAGATTTGACATATCATACGTCAAGCAGCAGCACCGAGCTGAAGACAAACTGCTGCACTTAACGAGCGTGCTCATAGTCACTCTTTGGCCGACGTTTTTACGGTCGTGCTCCTCTGTAAGTTTAACGCTATAAGATGATAAACTGCTGTACATGGAAGCATACTGTTTTGGAAACAAACTGCTCATTTATTTCCCTCCGCAGAGCCGTAAAATCCCTGTTTGAATTCAGCCTTTTTTGCACTTTTTTTGCACTTATTATCCACGACTTGTGAATGGAAGCCTTTTGATTAAGGAGACCTTGGCACCGCTCTCAGTGTCTGTGAGGAAGACACGATATGATTAACTATCAGAGTAAATCTCAGCCACCTGGTCTGGATCTGACCTCGCGTCTGCTCTGGCAACCAGAAATCCCCAGGAAGTCTCCCTGACTGCAGACTTCACTTTGTCCTCCAAGTTTTCCTAAAAGCCCTTTGCCACTTTTTATCCTTGCACATATAGTTTTAATGAACTGAACTCTGTCTGTAAAGTAGCACAGCGTTGCCTCTCTGAAGTGGAACCATCTTTGTTTTTCTTCAGTGTCCTCATATGAGATCCTCATTAGTGGAAAAAAATACCATCCGCCCCTCGAAAATGTGTCTGGCCTCCTCCAGACTGTTTCAGCTATCAGTGGTTTAATGGTGACCCATTTTTTACGTCTGCCTGAGCAACAAAACCGTCTCCTGACAGCTGGAGATCTGGCTGACTTAACATCTGTTTGTCCAGGAGAGGGAGAGGGAGAGGGCGAGCAATCGGATATGTTTTGGTTGGAGATGACACCGACCAGAGTCCCAAAGAGATGAGGTAGAAATAGAACAGAAGAAGTGACTGAGGTAAGATTCATTAGAGTTCATTTGATCCCCCGGCGCCTGGAGTTTGAAATGTATTGTTGTACCGTGCATGGTCCCCAGAGTGTCTGCACGTTGTCTTCTGAAAAGCCACAACTTCTCTCGACATGTTTATACGCATGGCCACACACCATTTGTGTTTCATTGAAGTCAGATCACAGCCTGACGTCTTTGTATTCAAAGCATATAGAGTTTACTGTGTTCATTTAAAATCTGCAAATAGTTAGTGATGCAGCCAGTTAGTATTGTTAGGGATTTGCATTTTATTCCGATAACTTGCTATAAAACGGGGTGAAATGTCTGATTGGCAGCTGGGACTGACTCCTGATTGGTCGAGCACATGTGTCCACGGGACCTCAATGCCGGCATCGCCTCTGTGCCAACTCCATAGCTCCAAATAACGTCATCAGCTCAAGATGGCAGCGTTTATATCGGGGATATTTTGGCTTCATTTCTGGATAATGGAGATGTGTCGTTCCTTGGTGGCTGTGGACTCTTCATCTCATTTGTTTGTTTTCTTTTTGCTATGGCGACTTTTGGAGTCAAATATGAATCGCTGTGCTAATTCTACATTTCACTTTTTTTGTCAAGCAACGTGGGTGAAACTATTTTCAATCAGGTTGTCCATTGATTATTTGTACAGCAGCAACTGAACAGCACTAAACAGAAGAAAAACTACTAAAACACATAAAACACATAGCAGCAAGCAACAAACAAAACACTATTGAACTGAAAAGTCAATAGCCAACATAAAGCAGGAAAGTTTACTTGTATTTATTTGTAGTATGTTTCTTAATGTCACTGTAAATTCTGTTTGTTCGTCCCACGCTCTCATTCCTACGCATCAGAGACAGGGATTACGTGTTGAAAGTCAAATAGATGTAAAAAAAAACTAACTCCTCGAGCCTCTATTTTGATGTAAAAATAGTTTTCATGAAAAAGACAAAGAGCACATGGAATTCAAAGGAAGGTGACACGCGTTGAATATTCCTACCACGGGCTTACATAAGCCTTTCAACTCCATATGCTCTGCAGCCGTGCAAATAATCTGGAGCAGATTGGACTGCAGGCCTCCAGCTCGGGGGGTTTGGGTCGCTCGGCTCTGGCTGTGGAACATGTACAGTTTCATTGGGCTTCGGCTCAAATAACCAATCATTAAAAAAGCAGAGGTCGGGGGGTTTGGAGCTGCAACGGGAGGAGGAGCCAGCGGCAGCTCGATGGAGTTGACCACAGACTACTTGTACTGTGGTGAGGGTCTTTCCTGAAGTTGCTTATGTTGGTGGTTGGTGTTTTGGGGGCGGTGGGTGGGTGGAGCAGCCGAGGAGACATTGTTCATTAAGACTTCTGGGGCTCTCGCTGTTGTCTCGCTGTGGCGTCTCTGCAGGATGACTGGAACCAAGTGAAACCCGAGATGTAGAAGTAGAAGAAATACAGCACCAGATTCAAGGCCCAGGGGTGGGGGTTGGGGGGGTGGGGGGTCTCGCTGTTTGTTTCCATCTGGGTGATGAAGATGGAGTTGTGTTAATGTTGTTGTTTGTTTTTAAAGTGTAATCTGTTGTGCTCATGTCATCCATGAGAAGAAAAAGGAGTTGACCGTGCAGGACGATAGGTTTGCATGTGAAAAACAAACGTCCTTTATGTCATGCTTGGCACCGCTCGGACGTGAACTGCTAGAACACTTGATGTTTTTCTTGAGCTCGAGCTCAGACCCACTCCACCAGCTGTGTGGAGCTGTGACTCCCAGTTCCTCCATCTTGCTTTTTATGGAGAGGACTTATTTTCTTTTTCTTCCCCCCTCCTCCTCTTTGTTTTCCGTCTTTTCCAGGCCACTTCTGAAAGACAAACCTAGTCTCAGGAAAAGGCAAGAGGACAGATTATCACCATTTGTCAGGGATGCCATTACTCAAAACAGCACAAGCTCTGCCTGGTGAAAAAGGCGTCTTTGTAGGACATAGAAGCCAAACGGGATTTGCTTATGGAAAACTGTGGGAGCAGAAGAGCCAGTGTAGGTACGACGCCGGCGTTCAAGGTCTTTTTCCTTTTGCAAACCTGTTTTCTTTAACTCCCAACTCACATCTGTTTACATGACAAAAGGAAGCCAACGTGGTGATGTAGACCTGGATGTACATGCAAGATGTTTCCTATCAGCTTCCTATTGTTTGTCCCAGTTTTCATTCCCCTGGTGCTCTGCAGCGATGATTGAAGACAGAGAGGAGAGCGTGGATCTGAGGAACAGTGGCGACAGGGATTGATTTCGCTGCAACATTTAAGTGCCCCATAGGAGAAAAAACCCAAAAGAACAGCAGCTAAAGAGATGACAGTGTTAGTTATAGACAGGAGATAATGAACCAGGGAGTTGTGGTCAATTAAACAGTAACGAGACCGGCATGTTATCTTGAAAGACGCTGTCAATAAAGTGCTGACGAGATACTCTGTGGTAACTTTTGCTTGTGCGACGTGTGAACCGCAGAACTGCACACTTGCTTATTAATTGGTAAATAGCTGAAACTAATTTGCAGCATTTTTTTAAAAGCCTCAGAAAATCCTCTTCTGCGGCTCGTAGACAATCTGCTGAGTTTCCCGCTGCTTCTGTTTGCCCGCGTGCAAAAACAGTTTTCCCTGCACTTGTTTTCCTCGACTTGTGAACATCAAATTCAGACACACTGACAGACCGCTGGACGCCTCCCTCCCTCCCCACTACCACCGGCAGCGTCTGCCCTCCCACTGTGCTGCCCAGGATGTCCTGTGTGGTGTCTTGTGTCTGGCTCTCGTCTCCTCTTTGCCCCGGCGTCTTCCTGTTGTGTTGGACAGACATGCAGGTGTCATACCAAAAAAGTCCCTGGAGAACAAAAACGCGTTGCACAACACACACAACGATGCCTGGCGTTAAAACCAGGGCACATTCTGTCCAGCCGACTTTCATCTTTTACAGGCCACAAGGACGTCCAACAAAGTGAACTAATGGCACCGCCTGCAGGGATTGAAACCGCTCGGGTCTAGTGGCACTGCTGGGAAAAGCGCTGGGAATCAGACTAAGTAAAGGAACATCTCCGAGGGTTCACCTTCGGGCTAGCACACGTGGCTGGAGTTTTTTGAGCGAAGAAAATAAGGCTTTAACTTCCATATGCCTGCAGGATGAGGCCCATCTGGAGAGGAGGAGAGAGAAGGAGCTTTTTGGTCGTCTATGTGTAAAAAAAAAGAAAATGATCACGTTAATAAGTTGCAGGTTTCCACCTTGTCCTCCAGAAAGGCAGGACACCATGTGCCAGAGGAAGCCTGTAAATCAGAGTGGTTTAACTTTGAGGAATTTACAGGCCCAGGCTGGACTTCCTGGAAAAAAAGAGCCAATCGAGATAATAACTGATAACTGTTGGAGTGAGTTCTATCTGTCTCAGTGATACTGTCCTGCTGCTGCTGCTGCTGCTGCTGCTGCTGCTTGTGTTTACGTTCTGCTAAACCTTTCCTGGTTATCTCGGCCCCTGTGTTACTGGAAGACATTTGACCACAGGGCACTAACTGAAATGCACATCTGTCTCCCAGTTGCATGTAGCACCCTGCACGCAGAAACACTTAAATCACCCAGGTGTCGCACTGTTTTTCTCGGGGAAAGAAACGGGACTTTGGGTTAATCCTAATGGCAGAAAAACATCGTCAACAGCAACAGGACATAAAAAATAAAAAAAAAGTCCACTCCAGCTGAAATGGTTTCCAGCTCTGTGTCATAGCAGCTGCGAGGAGAAAAAAACAAAGCTGCCATCCAGTCGCATTAGAAGTGTTGTCTTAATCGAATCCAGATGCCGTGCGGTGAAACTCAGTTACTGTAAATTGCTCTGTTCTTCATGCAGCCACGACTTAAAGACTTACATTAAAGCTCTTGCACAGGAACATTATCTGCAGTATGAATATGAAATATATGTCGTCCTTCACCCTCGTGTCACAGTGAAGGATGATGCTTCCTGTGATATTGTTCAGACGCTGCAGGCAGACTGGGGTCCATATAATCCTGTCGTTTGCCACAGACCTCACAGGCAGCTCATATTTTATCAAACATACCAACCAAACAGTGCGTTTTCACACAGCAGGGCTCGGTTAATGCAGAAAAGAGCAACAAACCGTAATTCTCTCGGAGAAAATGAGCCTTCTAGTTAAGAGCAGGTTTAAATTAAGTCTGTAGACGCCGTAGCTCATTCAGCTTCTGTGTTCACAGTTGTTTTTTGCCGAAAGCAGATGGGGTTTGAGTTCACACCTCGCTGACAGAGTTTGGACAACAGCCCCCCCCCCGACCATCAGGGTCACGACCACAAGAGTAAGCAATCTGCACGCTCAGCAGCCAAAACAAAAGTTATAATGGAAAGAGAAGAAAGCTGCACGTGTGCGGAACAGACAAAGTCTGTGTTCGCACATCTGTGTTTATGTCCATGTTCGATACACAGTTCTGTGATGACTTGGCACTTTTGGCCGCCTGCAGTGTTTCAGCGTTTCCCTTTAGTGGCATCTGTCTGATCGCCTGTTTCCCCTCGTAAGAAAGTACGAGTCAAACAAGTGATCGGAGAAGTGCACGGCAGCGATCAACCAGCCTGCGAGGAGTGGACTGTAAAAATTACAAACTGTAGGAGATTCCCAGTGGTTTTGCATATGTCACCACTCGTAAAGGACATCCAGATGTGCACAAAGAACACGATGACACTCTGGTTATTATTTATATATGAGTCTTTGCACCGTGAATATTTAATTATAGTGTGACTAAACTGTCATGGATTGGCTGAAAAGACTGAAATCCACTTGTAAGTTCTTCTTTTAACACTTTGACTTCTTGTTGTGGTCATAATTTCATTGCTCCCTGAAGATGTACATATTTAAAACAGCTTACATATATTGTATATACATTCAAATGCTCTAATGTTCAGAAAACACATCACTTTCCTCAAACTGTCCATCGCTGCAGCTCCTCTGTTCAGCCTCTGTCTCAAACACTTGGTTTTAGCTCCTGTCTCTGTTTTCTGTGGGGGAGAAAGTTCCCTTAACCACAGACTTTGGGCTTTTAAACCTTGCAGAACTTTTAAACCTCACAAAAAACACACCAGAGGAAAGAAAATCTGAAAATGTGAAATATGCCTCCTATAATTACTCTATCAAGGAAAGCTAAATACTTTCAGGAAACAGTGAGACACCGTGTTGTTACTCAAACAGTAGTAAACTGTGAGCTTGTTGTTGGTTGTGGTTTGATAACTGATGCTCTATTGAGTCGTATCGCCTGCAGGGACAGTGTGTGTCGACAAAAATAAACTACAACTCCTATGTTGTAACCCAGTGTGGCTCATTGATGTGTTTTAATGGTTTCAGTGGAGCTCACAGAGCGATCAGCTGCACCAGTCCACACTTGTAAGTTGGATAAATTGAATTTCATGGAATTTAGCTCAGACACAGAAATGTTCTGCAAACTGCTCACATTCAACACTGGTAAAATATCCATTCTCTGATACAGCTGAAAGGAATATTTGTTACCATACAGTAATAATATTCATAATTATTATTATTTTAATTCATTGAATCTTGATCATAAGCCAGATTTGCACCACATTCCACCTGTTCATAGCTATTTGCACTCTACATGTCTTTTTTCCATAAAGATCTCTGCATTATTAATTGAGAAATTACAAAAAAAAAACCTTCTTCATCTCACAATGTTAAAGAAAGTTAAAAAAGAAATTCCTGGATCCGTCCGATTAATTGAATCTGCCATTCAACCTTGACCCACACACCAAGTTTCAAGAAAATCAGTCACTAGAGTTCAAACCTCCACCAAAGCCCGACAGTCCCATTAAATTCAATCAAGCTGCTGCAAATCACGTAGATATCAGTTCTCTGAATCGGGCTCATTTAATCAAGATCCATGAATTATTCTCCAGGAAATTAGTAAATCTTGTGATGTTAATAAAAGTCAAAACAAATTCGTGGATCTGTCCCTTTGTCCAAATATTAATGGTTTCTTGTCACATCCTTTTACGAATAAATGTGGTTCTGTAGTTTTGTGTAATAATTAAATAAAGACAATAATAATGAAGAAGTGATAAACCACAGGTCCAGGTTCCGTTCATGTTGTTATTTTGGGGGTTTGGGACGTTACTGTCGCTGCTTATCAACTTTACACGACCTCACTGCAAACAGAGTTTTTTCTACACGAGGGATGTTATGTTATTTATACTAATTATGATAAAATGAGCCGAGTATCCCTGCAGTGACCCCCCCCCACACACACTTTATTAATTTGGCAGCAAACAGCCGAGACATTGTCCATCATTGGCCAAGTCCACATCAAAGGAGAAGAGACTGAACCAAGACAACAAACCGTCTTTCATTGAATCAATAGTTTGATATAATTACCGACTCTTTTCCCTCTGAACAAAGGAGCGATTCTTCTCCGAGGCAACATGAGCATCAACAGATTGTTCAGAGTTCACTGGAAGCCGCCGCTTCTTCTCTTAAGCTCCTCTTGACCCCGTGGCCTGTTCTGTGTATTCTCTGCGTCTTAATGAATATGGATGAATAAGCGTCGGCACTCTGCTAAGTTTTATCTCGGGAAGATCAGCTGAAGTCACAGCGGATAAAACCGCGTTTTCCCATAACTTTCTGACCCTGGAAGATCAGCCCAGAAATAATTTGTTGTTTTGAGGGGCGATATCAAGCGAAGAGAAAGACGGTTTGATTAAAAGAAATTAGTTTTTGCATGGTGGGAAAATGATCATGAGAATGTCGCTCTGACATGTAAAAAGAATGAGGATCAAAATATGGGATTAAACGTTGGAGGACGGAGAGCAGGGTCAGGGAGATGTCACCGTGCAGCTGCAGCTCTGTCGGAAACTGGGTTTCCACACATTTTTACACGTGAACTGTCAAAGAAAGTCGATTTATTTTGAATTTTACCAACTTTTTGGTTTAGAAATATATATTTGGTTAGTGCACTGAATAAATAAAATAAATCAATCGTGCTAAGATGTGTTAGAAAAGTTGAAAATTAAAGATTATTGACGGTTCTTTGTCTTTCGTTTTTTAATATTTAAATATGTTTTCGGACTGTTCCGACTAAACAAGACATTTGACGTCATGTTCTTCTTTGTGATACTGAGATTAACTTTCTTTTTACCGTTATGTTGTTTATAAAAATAAACGTAGCCCTGTAGGAATCTTTGGTCACACTGCAGATATTTTATTTCATAAAAGACCTTCACATGTGATCCAGCTTATAGAATCATGATGACAGATCACATTGATTAATGGAAGACTCCATGTAAATAGTGCTTTTCTAGTCTTAACAAACGCTTTACACTACAAGTCACATTCAGCCATTCATCCTTCTATAGATACACATTATTCAAACTCTGTCGGAGCAGCAGCCAGAGGCAGCTTAGGGTTCAGCATTTGGCCAAAGGACACTTCGGCATGCGGACTAGGATTCAACCACAGACCTTCTGATCAGCTCCACAATTGTTTATTGTGTGGTTGTGTGTGTTTTTTTATTTCTGACTACTGGCGTTTCATTCCCCATTGAGTGAGATTTTAGATAGTTCAGGAAATTCGATTTGCACATTTATGTCGCCCTCACGGTGATTTGTAGTAAGTCTGATCAGCCTTTTCGTCTAGCGCCACCATCAGGTCAGAAAGGTCCAATTTGTTCATTATGAACATTGGAACACTTCTGACATCCCCAGTGGCCTCAACCGTACTTCATGTTTAGTGCATAAAGAATAAATCTGCTTTATTACAATTTGGGACTTATTTTCTTCGGGAGTTTTCACACCTGACAGGTTCCGAGGTTCAGGTCTTTGTTCCATTGTTTCCATTTGATCCAGTTAGTTCTGGTTTCACACTGCGTCCTGTCCTCGTTATCACCTACTGCGTCTACCCTATATGTGACAGTTATGGTTTGTAGACGGGGGCGTCTGACATCAATCATGTGCACAGAAAGAAAAGTAGTCCAGAGAAAATTAATGAATGGACGCCAAGTGAGCCACTTTCTTTTTCTTCTTCTATTGTTTAATTGAGTCCCAACTTCCCGAAATTTGTCCGAAAGCGTTTTCACAGTGCAAACAAACCAAACCTTTCTTTTGGTCGGACTGAATTTTTCTTTCCCTCTTGTTTCTTTGGCTCAGACTAAACTGAAAAAGTCTGAAGGTCTCGACCAAACAAGATCAGTGGGACAGAAACCTTAGTTCTGACTGTTGTCTCAATCATCCTCTGAGATCTGAGGACACACAGGATTCGGGTCTGGCCACATTACAGGATGAAAAACCACTTTATTTGGAGACGAAGCTGTATTTGATATTTGTTGGTGCTGACATGCTGAGATTTTTTTAAAACTCCAGTCATGTTCCTTACGAGCTGCAGGCGTCTCATGTTGTGGACGGAGAGGTTTCTTCGCCTGTGATCTTACTGCGAGACTTTACAATGCAGAGCCATGTTTTTTGGTCACAGTTTGTGGAGAGGCTGTGTTATTTTTTACAAGGACTCCTTGTGTCTCTGCACCAGTGTGATCCACAGAGCATTACAGCACATATAATTACAGCGCTGCATGGTCATGTCGCTCTGAAACCTCAGCCCGGGCCTCCATTTTGGTTTTCCACCATTTCACTCACTAAAGTTTGAATAAAAACGTCGTTAAAGCAGACGGACGTGTTTTTTAATCCAAGGTGCGTAAGTCTGTGTTTGTGTTTATTCTGCTCCGCTGAGGTGACGCGGTGTATGTTAGTGTCTCACAGTTTACGTTTGTTTTCGCGGCCCCCTCGGCTTTCCCTGACCAACGAAGCCACAGTCACCCTGCCTGTGGTTTCGGTCTGGAGTGTGGAGGAGCAGGCGGCAGTTTGCACTGTGGGTCTGCGTACGCGAGCGCACGAGTCGAGCGAAGGACTCCAGCTGGCACAGAGCCCCGGCGCAACAAAAGAAAAAGAGAGGATTTCAGTGCGAACCGCATTAGATCGCACACATCTGCAAAATGTAAACAGCTCATGAACAAAGAAAAAACAGGATTATTTATTTGATCAATGTCCCCAAAGAGTTCAGCTTGGGCATTTGTTTTATTTATTACGTTTAACACACTTTATTTCCTGTGCAAGTTGTGTCACATTAAATATTTGGTCAAAGGGATCCATGTGTGAAATGCGTGGTGGTCAGTGTTGATATTGCGCCGCCACAATCAAATCAGGGTAAAGGAAACACTGAGGAGTGGAAAAACATTTCTGGTTTATGATGAAATGTCAAATGTTGGTGGTTAAACAGACTGAATATAAAAGATGGACGACATCATGGCTCGTTAAAAGTGAAGCCAAAGCATCTCCATCACCCCCCTTCTTAATAAAAACAGGGGTTAGAGAAATTTACTATAGATAATTCTAGTATTTCAAAACAGAAACATATTAAATTCCAAGTTCTGTCTGTGTTGTTGCCGTTATTTCTGGATACAGAGAGAAAACAACTCGATAATCAGCCTCGGCTCCGCGTTGAGCTCATGTTCACGTCCTCATGTGGTCCGAAAAACAACAGCGCTGCCACGGCAACCTTATCACCGCAGCCACAGTTATCCACGGGCTCTGCTCTCCATCACCGTGTCGCAGAGGCTGTGACATCAGCCCCAGTGCCTCACTGACCTCACTCGTCAAGACAAGCTCCAACACAAACAGGCTTTGTCTCACACACGCACACACACACACACACACACACACACACACACACACACACACACCAGTTTATCTATCGCCATCTATCTCACTGAAACAACAGGAAAAGGTGTGGTCATCACATCTTGCATCCACTCGGCTGAAAAGAGGAGCTGCAGCAATATGAGGACAGTGATGCGTTATCTCAACATTACATCATATAAACCTTTTTGAGTAATAACCCAAAGTAAAATTAATGACCAGAATATGGCCTTTACACAGTTGTTTTTTTTAATGATGTACGGCTGCAACTAATGATTATATTGATTATCAATTACTCTGCTATTTATTTTCAGGACTTTTGGCTGGATTGATTCGTTTATAAAACACCAAAACCTATTTAAAAACATGATGTAATTAAATGGCTGGTTTACTTTGTGAAGCCGTGTATAAAACCCAAAGATACGGAATTTACTAGAATCTTAAAGCCAATGAAATGCAGCCAAGTTTCGAATGGTAGGAGCTGTTTGTCAGAATTGACTTTATTTTATTGTTGTTTTTGTCTGGGTGCTTCAAGGTGAGTTTCTCTATGATGGGACAATAACCAATAAGCCGATCATATCTCAGATCTTCTACCTGATTAATCCCCACTACTCCCAGTGTTTGGTTCTCGCTGGAAGTTTAAATTAATGTAATGGGGGACATGTGCTGTATCCTGTTTTTCTCAGCTTAATAAAATAGACCCCAGGCCGCAGAGCTTCAGGTTGCCAAAAGAAAAACTGTCTTGATGTTGTTGTCGAGATGACAAAGTGGTGACATGAGGTGATTTCATTCCTTCTCTTTCATTGCAGTTCTCCCAATTAGCAGAGCTTGAAAATGACCCAGGACAGATTGGCAGTCGGCAACGTGCATCTGTATTTAGACGTCTTGTGTTGAGGACGATCCAAATTATTTATTATCATGTTATTACTGGAAACCTGAGCAAAATATTGGGTCAGATCTCCTGACACATGTATAAAGCTGCTCTCAGACACACACTGAACTGGATAATCTCCTGAAATTACCAGGGGCTGTATGTGAGAACGCAAAATGTCCGAAATAGTAGAGTTCATAGAGTTGATGTCTAATAACGAACAAAGATACAGTTCCAGAGGGAGGATGTGGCAGTAAGACAATATGGTTGTCTGGAAAAGGAGACAAAAGAAACATTTATCAAAGTGCAGAAGGTGTGCAAGAGTTTCTTCAAGCTCCAAAGGTGAAAAGTTGAAGAATCCTCAGCTCACTTTCATGAATCTTCAAGACAACAAACACTGCGGAGCTCACTCGGCGAAATTCAGACTTCCAAGATCCGTGCCTCCCCCTCCTCTCCCTCCCTCACTAGATCATCCTTTTGTCACGCAACTCCCCCGAGAAACGTCAACTGCTCTGGAGCTGCCAGGAGTTTTCCACTCTTTTTGTTTTTTTCCAGTGCGGGGGTTCAGCTTCGTGGCAGCGTTTTACCACCTTTTACTGAAAGTGATGTCTGGACTGTTGACGGAGTGAATCATGTCGATGAAGGCGTCCTGATGCTCCACAGGACGATGTTGATAATGTGGCAAAATGAATGAACGGCGTTTAAACCTGCGGGTGTGTGTGTGTGTGTGTGTGTGTGTGTGTGTGTGTGTGTGTGTGTGTGTGTGTGTGTGTGTGTGTGTGTGTGTGTGTGTGTGTGTGTGTGTGTGTGTGTGTGTGTGTGTTTGTTGAGTATAATGGTGCGTTCTCACATTAAATTTCTGGGTGTGGCCTGTAATTGTTTCACCAGGCTGTTGTTAAGGGTCTCTGCAACCCCCCCCTCTACCCCCTCCCCAGCCTCCTTCCAAACACAAGCACGGCACAGCAGCATCTGCACAGAGCGTGTGCCAGTCCTACCGTGGTCTCACGGCCAAACCCGCCAAGACGAGAACCACGCATGCAAAGGATTATGGGTTTTTATATACGCAGTTTACAGAAACTCTGGTTTAACGCGGGGGTGGGTTGGGGGGAGGGGCAGGGGAGGGGGAGAGGGGAGTGCGGCTGCGGTCGGTGCGTCACATGGACGTCTCGGGCTAATTTATTCCATTTTCTGTCAGTTTCTGCCCTCGAGCAGTTTTATAGATTTGTTATTCTAAGAGCCGAGCTGTGAATTTGTGACAGAAACGCGTCGGCTGTCGTCTCCTGTGGAAGGTGTTTGTTTGATATCAGTGACGATCACAGTCAGGGAGAGATTCTTTAAATATCCTAAAGGCGGTGGAAGGGTTTTCTACGTGTAATGTTGCAGAGCGACGCTTTAATCATGTGCAGTTTAACCACGTTGTTGCCAGGAAACATTTGACTTGATTTTTGTCCTCCTTCATCTGTTGCTGGAGCTTATGCCAGTTTCTAATGTTCACCATTTCGCAGAGTGCACTGGTTTTCATTTGAACATTGAGGGCCCCTTTAAAAGAGCTGCATGAAGCCACAGACTCCTGTTTGCTAAGATTTCGTCTGCAGCAGCTCAATTTGAGGAGGTTTGACTTTTCCCAGAGTTCACCCTCGGTGGGCAGAGCTCCAGGGAGTCCGACCTGATACAAGAGCGATGATTCTTCATTTCTGCTCTCTCATTGTTTTAATGGGAATTATAATAGAGTTGAACCACTGCTTATCCCTCCCTGTGGGAACCACCGGTTGAGTAAATCACTTTGCATAATTCTGCTGTGTGCTGGTGGGTTGGGCAGGCAGCTCTTATTTTGAAACTGTATTCCATTGCAGTGACTATCATAACTATGATACCAAATTAAAACTAATCAGTTATTCAAGGGATTACGAAAAAATTTGATTGAATTGCATCGGCAAAGTCCTGAAAATCAATCTCATGCTTTTATTCATTTTTACGACCGTCCAAGTTTCTTCATTTCCTTTTATTTACAGTATTTCAAATTAATGCAGTAATGTTTTTTTTAGATCATTTGTCATTTTATATTATTCAACGGCAGTTTTGTTTTTTATTTAAACCTCAATTGAAAACAATATTTTCTCTTTAACCTCACATCCATCATTGTCTATTTAGTTTTACGAGCGACCCTATTGTGAACCTTTGTGATGGGAACACGGTATAAATATTGGAGTTATTACCGGGACAGAATGACACAAGGTATAAATCAGCTGCAGATTCACACTCAGGAATGCATCGCACCTGTGGGATCACGTGTCATTGCTCTCGAGCTGAAACCTACAGTGTTTCACCACGTTGACTTTGTGCGGGAGCCTCCGTGACCTTGGTGGGAGCCTTCAAGTAGTTCATAGAATAAAAGGCATTTTATGTTTTTATACTGTTATGAGTTTTGAAGAACATGTTTGAGGCTGCAACATCAAGAGAAGCACGGAAATGTTAAAAAAATTCTGTCATCAGAGAACCCTGACATGAAAACCAACTGGTATTTGGCAGGTCTCTCTCTCTCTCTCTCTCTCTCTCTCTCTCTCTCTCTCTCTCTCTCTCTCTACCAATATGTTATTCCATCTGCTTTATTTTCTTTCCCCCATGACTTCCCCTTCCGGTGGGTGACTAATATTTTCTACCTCAATTAGCTCCGAAACTGCGTAGAAATAAATAGTCAGGAATCTGAGGTTAGATTGAAAGGAAACAGCGAAGCAAACGGTTTGATCGGAGCCATGTGCTTAAAGCAGAATGAGAGTAAAACGGGCTCATACCTCCGCCAACGCCCCACAGTCCCCTTCAATTCAATCAAGCTGCACCATGTTACACAGACTCACAGATGTAAGTCAAAATAAATGTCAAAATATCCCCCTTGTCCAGATCCACATCAAAATTAAATCCGTCCCCCAAGTTCTGTGAAATTCGTTCAGTAGTTTCCTGCTGAAGAAACAAACAAAACGTCCTTAAGGGCAGTTACAAAGTTTATTATGAAATTATGTGAACGTTATGTATTAGTAGATCTTTCATCATCTTTTTAAAGTTCAATTTCTGTTTATTAAACGAAAACCACAATTTAAAAATAATTTGACATTTATCTTTTTATAAATGTTCTCGTCAAAACAGCTCCGTGATTATTACAACCAAAGCCTCAATAAGCTGAAACAAACCAACAAACCGACTTGGTGAACCTGTTTTTTTCCCCCTTGGAACCTGTTTTTAGTTTAAAACCAGCACAAGACAATAATTATTTATTATTTTGAAAGTCAATATCAAGTCAATATTTCATCATTTGTATTTATTTTGTGAGTAATCTCAGGGTTGGAGGTTCGAGTCCCAGTTTCTGTGGACGCCTTGTGTGGTAGCTGTCATGTGTTCATAATTGTATAGCTAGTTGTTGTTGAATTACTGAAAGTGACATCATCAGGAATACATCAGCATTTTGATTATTAGCTTTCTCCGTAAGAGTTTGTCATCTCAATATGAAACTTGTTTTACACATTATTTGTTAAACAAGCAAGATTTATCGTTTTAATCATTAAACTCAAGATGTGCAGGAAGCTGAACTTTGTTTTCTTGTGAAACAAACAAGTGGTTTCCTGCCTTCAACCACATCACCACTGTCCAGAGAGGACAGTTACGTCTTCGCATCTAACTCAAGAAAACAAATATCAACCTCTTCCTTCATCAGGTTGTTTCTTCTTGCTTGTGATGCTCCTCTGAGAGAACATGTCCCCCTCACATGGGTGTAGTCTCTGTCCTGACTCTTTAACTCCTGGAGATAATGGCTCTAATGCATGAAATCAAATCATTATCATTTTGTAGTTGTCAGCACTCAGTCGTCCTGAAGGGCCCGTGATTGAAATGGAATATGTTAACAACACGGATACCGATGTCTCGGGAGATTAATATAAAACCAGTGCATCTGTTTTCAGTCGGGATTTGTTTTCGCTGTGCGGTTCTGGAAGGGGGGGGGGCGTTGCGGGGCCCTTATTAAACTGCTCACAGCGTTCGTCAGTCGGAGCGGAGTGCGCACGCGTGGTTCGATGCTTTGTGGGCCTCGACAGTATGAGTCAAGAGAAATCCAGGGTATTAACAAAATGTCCTCAGATACTAAAAATAGGTTTGCTCTGAACTGGTTTCAGCGTATGGGACTCATTTGATGTGTGTGTTTGTCCATGAAAGAAAGTAGTGCAGTGTGTGTTGGAGTGTGTGCAGACATTATATGTGTGTGTTGATGCGCCACTCATGTGTGTGTGTGGCTCTTTGCCTGTTTTCTATTGGTCTGTAAAGCCACATGAAAGTTTCCCTGCTCTGGGTGAGATTGTCTGTTTTTTTCATCACAAGCACAACCAGAAATATGTTGGACCGACTTTGACTGTTCTAGTTTTTTTAGTTTTTATCAGATCTCGGTCCAGACTTTGGCCCTTTGACCGGTGGATGTGAACGGTGGGAGCGCGCTCACGTTACCGTCACTTAGCTGTTACCTAAGCGCTTCGGAGGTGAATGGAAAAGCTGAGAGGCATCAGGCTTCTGCTGCTGGAAGACGCTCAGAAGTACTGATAGCTCACAGCTGAACGTAACAGAGACGAAGGTCGAGCAAAAAAAGGAAAGAGATGGAATCAATCAGCAAACAGCTCAGGTAGAGTTTCATGTTAAACCACATTTTACCTGCAGTAAATACTCAGGTCCAATGAAATGATGAAAACAACAGATGTCTGAGCTCTTTCCTCGGTCGACACGGTGAAAACTACAAGATGGAGACGTGCACGTTTTAAACCAAACGCCAGCCGGTCTCTGAAATCAAATCAAATTAAGTCATTATCCGTTTAAAGTCAAGAGCATTATACACAATACAAAACAAATAAAAGACGACGCCGATTAAAGCTGTTTATTTACCAAACGCTGCTCACACGTCACAGTGGGTTTTTGTTTGCACTAAACTCTGATCATGTGACCCAGTTACATTCTGCATCCAAATGAAATCAACACATAAAGCGCACAAAAACATTAACCAAACACTTTTTTAAGGTGATACAACAAAGCATCTCATTACATCTTAAATTCCTCTTTAAGGCTGCAGGAACTCAAACAACCAAGAATTCCCAGCTGCTCCTCCAAGTCCAGTTTACTGATGATGGAATAACCAGATATTACCCCCTCTCCTCAGTGTAGGTGACCCACACACTCAATACAAACAGCAGCTGAGCTCGACTCCAAAACAATTCCTCCTGCGCTCATTAAGCTCCGTTTCTCAGCATTTAAGAATTCTCGTGCGGTTTGAAGAACCTTCTAATGAAACGCAATTAAAATGAAAAGAGGGTAATGAAAAATATTTACCCCGAGCCCAATGAAGTGGCTGGTGAAGTTGATGACTCCTCCTGATAAAAGCCATATGCCTGTTGTCATAAAAACCCTTGGCACAGATTTCTTAGGCGTTAGCAGTTGTGCCAGCGGGAGAATTAACTCCCGACAGTGGATAGTGGAGGAGTAAGAGGCTCATCTATCAGAAGCAGACGGATCTGTGCGCTGATTTATGTCATCGTCATCGAGCCAAATCACCGTTAGTGACAACCAGCGACTGGACAGACCTCACGTAAATCTGTTTAACGAGCCTCTGATTGGTCGTGGAGGTGTTTGTGGTCGACAGCTTCGACAAACACGTCAAATATTTCCCCCCAAAGTGCCAGAAACATCACATTCTGTAAACGTATGTAAAGTTGCAGTGACGGGAACTGAACTGCTGGAGTTAAAAGGCAGATTTGTGAGAGAAATATGTGTTTTCCACCACAAATAGATGCCACGAAGGAGACGGAGCTAGAAAGTAGTTTAACAGAGAAATGAGACAATGGACTCTTCTACCAGAAGTCAGGCTCTAACTTCAAAATCATCATTTTTTTTTGGAGATTTAGTTCTGAGTTTATCTTACGACCAAAGTTCTTACCAAAGTAGTCACTCCAAACTTTACTCTAACTTAACTTTTGGGATTACAGCTCGGTGAAAACGGTATTTGAACTCATAAGAGACTATCTCATAATGTTTTCTTAAGCCAAGAAAACCCAAATCTTTTTTCCTCAAAATCGTCCCAGGTTCTTAAAATACAAATATACTGAAGAAGTATGTTTCTCCGCCGTTTATCGACGGCACAAAAGCCTCCGAGCCAGAAACAGGATGATGAGCGATGCAGAGGAAACTACAGCCAACGGCCATGGACACATTTACAAATCATAGAATATTCCTAAGCCTCTGCCCTGGCGACAGCTGTGGCCCTGAGGCTTCATGTTGTCAGGGCCGTCCGTCTGATTCTCCTGAAACGTAATCTCTCAGGAACGCGTTGACGGAATTTCTTCAAATTTGGCACCAACGTCCACTTGGACTCATGTGTGAACGAATAAGACAAAGGTCAAAAGGTGAACGTCAGTCCGACATCACAGATAATGTCTTAGAGGGATATTTCAAGGGAAATATCAAAGTGGATGTAGCAATGGAATTCACTGTGACAAATTTGCAATACTTAAAGAATAGCAGAGGAGATGTGACCCTATTTCCTGCAGCATACAACCAAAAGGCCTTAAAGCTAAAAGGTTGGTAATCCTGGAAAAGGTAGAAAGTGCAGGGTACATTTTGAACATAATGCAACTGAGACATCCCAACTTCTATTTTCAGTTCATCTTACTTGCATTTGACAAGACTCATTTCCTAATTCTTTACTAAAGTTATATGAGTATAAACATAAAGCAGCTCTAACCAGTGTTTTTAAACGAAGTCGGAGGTCCCAGTGAGACGTCTCAACAACTACTAGATGGTTTGCTGCTGGGTTTTGTAATTATTTTGTAATAACTCTGGAGAGAATCTTTTATGGCTCAAATGTAAAAAAGCATTAAGCTCCAAGCACCACAGTGTGTCCTGTTAGCTTGGCTGCAGAGTCTCATCCAGTTCTTGTCCCTTCTTTAACTCTAAATAAACTTCCCATGCGATGTCAGCGGGTAAACAATACTAAAAGCCCACTCTGTGAAATTTAATGAGTAAAGATCTAAGGACCTCATTTTTTAATTCTGACATCTTCTGTTTGTTTGACCGAAGAAGATCATCTTGATCCGTCACTCGATCCGTCAGCGTCCCAGCGTGTCTGAGATCCCCCGAGGGGACATGTAGAGGACATGAGAAGCAGCTCTGTCAGAGGGGACTTGTTGAGAAAACAGTGGAGAACAAGCTGCGCCGATCCTGCGTCAACACGACGTCGCCGTTCTCTGATAAATGTCGTTACATTCCCACGATGCTTTTAGCCTTTGACCTGGAGACTCACGCTGCCGGCCTGCCGAACTGCTCCGCTCATTTCCATGGGATATTTTTAAAAGGGGAAGAAATGGCCTTCCTCCTGCTCCCTGAGAGCCTCACAGGGTCCCCGTGCCGAGACGCTCTCTCAGCCCGACGCCCTGATCAGATCCAGATGCGGCAAGTGTGGACGGGGACAGCGGACGAGCGGCTTCACGGCAGCACTGATTGATCGGGGTCAGGACGAAGTGGGGATTCACGTTTCTTGACTCTGACACTCCTCCTCCTCTTCCTCTCAGGTTTTTCTCCTGATGCCTGTGTTTTTATGTCCGCTGCTCAGACGGCGTGCTGCTCAATGGGGAGCAGACGGCGTTACGCTTCACGTCTGGCTCTTCGCCTCACCTCTGCTGAGTGTTTAATGAACTCTTTTACAGTCAGAGGCTCAATCTTAACCGCAATTTATAGGTGCCCAGAACCAGTTTTCAATGAATCCTTCCATCTGCCACGCTGTGAGACGTCAATTATAGTAAATGAAAAACAAAAACAGGGAATGCAAATCTCCTGTTGAGAGAAGGAACAGTTTTTTTTACATCTTCCATCTGTGTGTGTGCAACATTTTCCACTGTGTGTTCCCCTCGCAGAGAACTGCACAGTTACTGCTGAGTGACAGGGAAGCTCAGATCTGTCGTACCGTTGTAAAAAAGAAAACTACAAAAGCATAATACTTATATATGGATTTTTTGCCTTTGAAAATAGTACACTGGGGCAGTGAACATTTACAGAAGTATAGTGGTAGTATTTACAGGAGGAGGAGGAGACAAGTGGCCGCAGGTTTGGTTCGGACCCGGAACCTTTATTTCCATGTTTTCCAATTTTCTCTCGTCTTTTCATGCTTCAAACCTTTTACCATCAACAAAGGCTTAATCCCCCCCACTTAGAGAAAACTTCACCTTTAGGGCAAATGGTCCCTCAAATTCAATCAAGCTGCGAATAAGAAATAATAATTACCATTTGTGAAATCAGATTTAAAACCACTTTGTTAAAGAACTGAGTGGTAAATGTGTCTTTTTAACCCTTTTCCCGTTGTTAACAGGTTTTGTTTCATTCTAAAAATGACAGGAGCTCCCTTTTCACATTATTTATATATATTGATCAAATGGATCTACAGCAAAAGCTTTAAGAAGTGGGCTTTTGTCTTTTTGTTAAATTCACAAGCAGAGTGGCACTCAGAGCTAACCTCAAACATTAAGGCCCAAAAGTCCCATTAAATCCAACCGAGCTGCAACAAATCTCACACACTCACAGATATCAGTCCTCTAAATGTGCGAGATAGTTTTACCCATTAAGACCCATTAATGATTTCCTGGGAGAATAGTGAAAATGCTGGATAACGCAATGTTAATGAAAGTGGAAAAAAAAGTTTCCTGGATCTGCCGCCTCATCGGGATCCACATCAAAATTTAATGAGCTCTTTCCCAAACCATAACGCAGCCTTCCATCAAGTTCCATGTAAATCCATCCAGTAGTTTTTGGTGAATCTCGCCTAAAAACAAACAAACAAACCAACTAACAAGCAGATGGGGGTGAAAACATAACCCCCCTTGGCAGAGAAAACAATGCAAACTATTTTAAAAATCTCACAAACGACCAGAAAGTTAAAACATAATCTCCTTAACAAACAAACAACAATGAACTTGTTGCACAACCAGACTACATTGTATTGTACAAATGTACAAAACCTTTCATGCATTTAGTTTTCTAACGACATGTGTCGGTTACTGTCTCCCTCTTTAAACGCCTGTTTTTCATTTCCCCCTCCCAGGACCATGCCGACCATGCAGAGCTCCGTCGTCCTGCTGATCGTTAGCGTGCTGATCGGTCTGAGCTGCTCCCTGAACCCAAGGGACCCGAATGTGTGCAGCCTGTGGGAGAGGTGAGGCCACTTTATCTACGACAAACACGCCGCCAATTAAACTCCTGTTTTATGGGTCACAGTTTGTTTTAGCAGGATTCAAGAGGTGGTCGGGTTAGGGCCCATCACATAAATGATCAAATTCACTTTATGGAAAGATTCTCTGCAGCTCAGAGATTAACTTGCTCAGTAAAGACGGAAAACTCAACATTAGATTCTGCATCTACTTTTATTGTTTTACGAGTCAATTCAGTTTTCAGGATAGAAATAGTTTGTTACTTGGATGTGATCAGATCTATCAGGGCCTAATAACTTTAAATTCAATGTTGCTGGTGCTGACATCTGACCAGATATGTAGGATATTTACATTAATCTATAACTTCCATCTAAATAACAGAATAAAAACAGGTTTTATCTGAGGCAGAATGTATAAAGAAAATAAAATCAAAGGAGACATATTTTACTTTTCCAATTTGTCCTCTAGTGTGTTGTGTAGGTTTTTTGTGTATGTAAAAGTTAAAAAGTCTGTTGTACCCCTGCTAGAGAAAATCAGGAAATCACCAAAGTAGGGTTCATCTTCTGGAGACCATGAACATCTTCAAAATGTCTTGGTCATTTGTCAGGATAATATTATGCTCCTAGCTGAAAAGTAAAAAGTTACCAGAAATGGAGCAGGAAAACTTTTCTATTTATTCTGTGAATCATTGACAGCCTGAACTTCAAGTTGTTTCCTTTTCCAGCTTCACCACCTCAGTCAAAGAGTCGTACTTGCATCCCTACGACCAGGTGACAGACGAGCCCTGTTCCGACCCTCGGACCTCCTACCGATGCATGCGCCACAGGTACTGCCAGCTGGGTGACTCATTTCCTGTCGGGGGTTGACTTCCTGTTCCTGTCAGCGGTGGGTCACGGCGTCCTGTTTGACTCTGTCATTCTTTCAGGATCACCTACAAGACGGCCTACAGGCAGGCGGTGAAGACGGACTATCGCAAGAGGTACCAGTGCTGTCCCGGCTACTACGAGAGCAGAGACAAATGTGTCCGTGAGTAACCGTGGGAACCTTTTAATTGTCCTTCCTTCCTTGTCCGAGCTTGTTAATAAATCAGACAAAGAATCAAACAGCAGCTGGAGGGTAACAGTGAGAGTCCTTGGTCAGTAGAGAATCGTCAGACCGAGGTTTTAACCTGTGGTTTTATGAACCATCACCACATTAAACACCAAACTGAAGGTTTTTAACTCAAAGATTCAAGATTCAATACTTTGTCATCAACAAGGTTTATTACACTTTGTCTCGGTGAGCTCAGCCAATCATAGACAACAACAAAAATACACTCACTCAAAGTGCATCATAAAGTATGAGACACAAATAAAAACTGAACCGTCCTAAAAAGAAATGTTGAAATAAATACAACAAATGTTAAGATAAATGAAACTTCAATGTATAGAATGTGTAGATAAGACACCAACTGTACAAGTCACTATATAAAGAAAAAATAATCCAATAGTCCATAATGAAAAAACTTAAAATATATATATATATATACTCTAGTAACTCACACAGTAACCTGAATATTCTGCATTATTCTAATTTATAGTCAAATTCTTGTGAAGATTTGATTATTTATGTATTTTGAGTGTGTTATATTTTTGTGTTTGCTCCTGGTTTAATAAATTTTGTTAATATGGCAATAAAGTCTTGAATCTTGGATCTTCGTTTTACGTAATAAAATCCATTTAATCCAGCCCAGAATTCTGAAGTCGTTTGTCATCGTCCATTACAGCCAAGTGTTTGTAGACGCACACAGACTCTCGGGAAACAAAGTAATGCGACGCTGCAACATGATGATGGAGGAATTCAATCAGCAGCTAAAATGGTGGCTGTGGTTTGTGAGTGAAATAATGTCACGTTTTGTGCACACAGAGTGATTCAGTGTCATTACGCAAAGCAAGCTGTTTTTCTCTCTTTTCCACACAATGTGCAAAGTCAACGAGGAGCATATGACACTGGAATTACCAAAATTATGGGTTTGATTCCCACCGGAGCTTCTCATGTTGAAAACACAGTATGTACTGGCAGCACCAGCTGGAATCTTCAAACTGTGTTTTTGTTAAAAACCCTGATGCTCCCGTCTTGGTCGTTTTCATAATTTCCTTTCAAGGATTTCACATCTTTTTTTTTTTTTTTCCACCAGCAAAATATATGAAAGACTCAAGATGTGTCACTGCTGCTGCTGGTAAAAGCTCAGCAACTAAAACTCCAGCACATGAACAATATCATCAGTGGACGTGTTCCTGAGGCAGCACTTTCATCAAGATCCACAATTAGTCATTAGGGGAAAAAGGTGAACGGGTTAAAAAATATACAAACTTTTACAAAGTTAAAGAAAGTGAAAGAAAGATCCCGGATCCGTCCTGAGATCTGGATCTGCACCAACATTTAAGAGCTTCTACCCTGAACTACTTGGAGGAGGTAATAAATATCAAGTTGTCCAAACCAAGAAGGCTTTTAGATTTCAGGTCACAGAGTATTTCTGGAGTGGAGTCAAAGGAGATTCATAAAAGTTTTCTATTTAAAGCATTATGCTTTGATACTGATTGGATAATGTTTTGTGTCCATGATGGAAATAAAACAAACATGTCATTATTTGTCTTAAAAGCATTTCTACATATGGATTTGATTCATGTCTCGGTTGATTTCTCTCTAATAGAACTTTAAAGATATAATATGTTACAACTAGAACAGTTTGTTGACTTTGTTGACAGTTTGGTTTGAACAGTGTTGGAACAGTTTGTTCCAACACTGTTCAAACCCAGAGAATCTTTATTCAAGGTAACAGAATTTTGGTCGCGTTTGCTGCGTAACTTTAAAACATGACCTCATCCACCCATTTGCATCAGATAGACTTTCATTTCCCATGATCCCACACTGCTTCAAACTAGCTCTTTTGTCATTGTTATGATCGAGAGACCCCCTAGTGGCGGAAGTTATTTAACGTTTAACTCATAGATGTTTCGTTTATTCCTTTTGAAAACTTAAATCTGACCCTAACTTGAACATTCAGAGCAGCAGGTTTACAGTTCAAAACAAAACCCCGTTGGAAGAATATTTTTGTCATTTGAAAATAAATAAACGGTCGCAGCCGTAAACAGCAACTCGGTAAATGGTCTCGATGGTTGAGAAGATTCTACCTCAGCTTTACAAACTGGTTGATCTCAGAAAAAGGACGATGGTAATAACAAGGTTTGTGTGAGTGGATGCCTCGAAAGTTGGGAAAGATAATTTTGGTCGCTTATTGTTGACACACCTTTCAAAGCAGTCTCTAATCTTGGCCATGACGTGTGTGTGTGTGTGTGTGTGTGTGTGTGTGTGTGTGTGTGTGTGTGTGTGTGTGTGTGTGTGTGTGTGTGTGTGTGTGTGTGTGTGTGTGTGTGTGTGTGTGTTCGTTCGGTGGCCAAACAAAAGCTCCTGATTTTCCTGACTGACATCATGTAGCTTGCAGAGTTTTATAATTGAAATCTCTCTTCAACGTGTCGTCTCTGAGTCCACTGTACAGGAGGTACAGTGGACTCTTTGTTTTCTAAATACATAGAATTAGATATAATTGGATGCTCCTCCTCCATTTAACGACGTGTTGCTCTTTACTTAGATTCCCCCAAATCGCCACCTTCCACTCGCGTTCAACTCGGGAGAAAATAAAAACAGAGGAATTATTGTTCGCGCCTGAAATACACGGCACACGTTTTCAATGGCACATGATATTTGCGGCGGAATTATTAGTCGTCGGTCAGAAATGCATGTTGGAGTTAACTTAATTAAGAGCAGAAGCGTTTCTAATGCTGGCATGCAGGCTCTTTAAAGACGCTCTGAGGGGAAGCTCCTCGGCATCTGGTGCCTTCAGCTGCTTGGCGGAGTCCAGCTGTCAGGACGGACGTGCGATGGAACGACTGAGACGCAGCTGAATAGATTGAAAAGGGCACAAACAGGTAAACTGTTAGGGAGCTCAAATAGTCTCAGGACCGTCAGAGTGCGAGTGGTGAGTGGATGTGAACTGGAATGTAAATTAAAGTGATGATAACAATATTAGCTTTGTGTAATTGGGCATTTTTCAACATTTTCATTGACTTCTCATGGATCTTGATGAATATGTGGCATGTTTATAGAGGACTGGTCCTTGAGATTTGTTTACCTTGGCGGAGGTTTGCACTCCACTGTTCCATCCTGGTCTATATTGGGGATGGTATGGTTTAGAAAAGAGAGCTTGAACTCCGTTGAAAGTTTGAACTTTGTTTGCTCAAATCTCCTTTGATCAGGATCGGAGACACATGGAAATATGGTTTCATGCGATTCTCATGTGACCAAATCTGCACAAACACTTTGGGTTGCAGCCCAAAATTGTGAGGATTTGACTCAGAATGACCCAAAAGTGCTTTATACTTTACCCATAATGCAACAGCTTCAGATCACTGCACACCTTCCTGTTCGTTTAAAAGTTTAATAATATATATGTTATATATACGGATGGGAGATAAAAACTATGTCAAGATGAGAATTTTCCTGTCAGTCAAATATAGATAATATTATTTCATTTGAATATTGCACTTTAGTTAATATTGCTATTGATGAACATTATATTCCAATATTTATTGATATTGTTTTATTGCCCAACCCTGGTTACGTTTTATTTCCAGAGAGTTTCCCACAAAGCCAGGTCTGTTAATAAGAAGTTGTTTTTCTGATCCCCAGCTCGCTGCACCAAGGAGTGTGTGCACGGCCGCTGTGTCGCTCCCGACCGGTGCCAGTGCGAGGGAGGCTGGCGAGGAGACGACTGTTCCAGCGGTATGAATCAGCCTTTTCTCTCTCTCCCTCAGACATGTCCTCACTCCTTCGCTCTCGTTTGCTTTTTTTCCTTCTATCACCTTCTCTCATCTTCACTCTCACTCACACAACAGGAAATGACACCTGGCCGTTAGTCAAGGGCCTGATCTTCCCCGCACAGCGCTCCATCACACAGCGGACGCCTTTCCAATGGAAACAGCGAAGGGAGTGTTACAGCGCGCACAGCAATGAGTCATTAACGTCAGGCTCAGTCCACGAGTGTCTCGGTTCTCCTCCTCCTCCTCCTCCTCCTCCTCCTCTCACTCACTTACTCTTCAAAATGAGCAGTTACAATGAGCCATAATTCAGCTTTTTCCTAATAAAGCTGAGAAGTGCACTAAATTACAAAAAGAATCAAACAATCAAGCGTAATGAAGCCGATAAATCTCCCTCCAACAAATGTGTTGAAAACCAGCACCAGAGACATAAGTTAGGAGTTAAGCTGCTGTGTGATGCACGGAGAGAAGCCAGAGTCCATAAAAACAGGATCTAAACAGACATTTAATCTTCTCTTTTTACACGTTGAGACTTTTACCAACTGAAGTCAGCAGAAAGAAGTTGTAATATTTATTCAAGGCATGGAGCAGTAAGTTTAACCCTGTTCGTCTTGTCTGAAATCTTTAAATCTGATCTTCTGAACACAAGTGTGAAACCAGGACCACGTTTCACTTCACTTCAGTTTCCTCCCTCCCCCCCTCCCTCACACAAATGGAGTTTTCCACTGCATTCAGCTGGGTCAATAGTCCACACGGCCTCCTCCATTTTCCCCCCGCACTCCTCTGCAGAGAGAGGGAATTAACTCCAACGGGCAGCGGTCGGTGTCTTGACAGGGGGATGATGGGAAGGGGAAATGGAAAATGTTACCCCACTACTCCGTCTTGCCGGGGCCAGTTTTCTCCATCTCTCCCTTCGCTCCCTCTCCACCGCACTGCTCACTTACGTAAATTCTCTCTCTTTTGTTTTTTCGCTCGTTCGCTCAGCTCTCCTCTGCATCGTCGTCTCTTTTTGGCAGAACTGGGCCCTGACGCTTCCTGGATGCCTGTGTGTTGAGTTATCTAACTGTGGGAAAGAGGAGAGGGCCCCGAGGTTTTTAATACTGAACGCTCTCAGGACTGTTTGCCCATGAATTTGGAGAATAAACTGAAGGAGGGGAGGGAACTCAGTCCAAGAAGATGACACAAAGAGAGGACAGCGGGGAGATGAGATGAAAAATGGAGTTTAGATGCAACAAGCTGGAATGTGGCTCATCAGAGTCGTATTTGCTTCGCGTTTCGAGGCAGATTTCGAGCTGGAATCTAAAACGAGCTGCTGGTTCAACGTCCAGGAGACCGTGTGGACGTCAGGCGCAAAACAAAACCCGAAGCATTGCTTGGAAAAGTCACAGGGGAAAAGAAGAATTTTCCCACCAGATCAGTGCGTGTTCTATAAAAAGAGCAGAGAGAAGATGTCAGCTCTGAAGTGGGTGTCACTCATATTAATGATACTCTACGTTTACAGAAATGTCACTTTCTGTTTGTTTATCAATGTTCAACATTTTCTGTTCAAAATGTTAAAGGTCCCGGTGAAGTGACCACAAACAAAAACCAAAAAGTTATTCTTGTTTTTTGGGTTATCCGTCCGTCCTGTTATTGTGATCATGATATGTCAACAATGCTCTGAGGGGATTTCTTCATGTTTGGAGAACAGAAGTTATTCAAATTTGGTTTTCAAAGGTCAAAGGTCAAGGCCACAGTGACCACGTGTTCTTGTGATGTATCAGATCCACCCACAAGGAATTTGATTACATCTTGGCTCGAATATTCACTTGGACCTGATTAGACCTTGGAGGTCAAAGGCCAAGGTCACTGTGACCATACAAAACTTTTTATTGTCTTGTGAACGTGTTATTTTAAAAACAGCTTGAGAGAATCCTCTCAAATTCGGCACAAACGTTCACTTAGAGTCACAGATAAACTGATTCGATTTCAGAAGTCAAAGGTCATGTTGACGTTATATAAGGGAATAAAATGTGTGGACTGACACTGCACTGGTTGGCGGAGGCACGCGACCACAGTGCAGCGATTCTAGGTTTGAATCTGAAACTTCTGCCGACTTCGTGTTGATCCTCGCTCCCCATTAAAGTGAATAATTCAAAGCTGGACACACTTTAGGCTAAAGTGAGTTTATTCGATGGAAGTAAACAAACTCAGCAACACTCTCAGAGGACGACTTGCACTTGGGGACGTGTGTTTACATGCAGATAAACAAACAGATGGGAAGACTCTTGGTCGGTGGAGGGCTGACACTCTGCCAGCTGGTTGCTCACAAAAAACAAAAAAACACGTCCAATATGGTAAATCTCAGCCGTTCACTCATCGGCTGCCTGGACGGATCGGCCCTTCAGCTCTTACACCGACAGGCCTGCAGACCCCTCGGTAAATCCCCCCAACTCTCCTGGAGAAGGTCTGTGTAAACATCATTGCCGCTCCAGCTGAATTTCTCATTACTCCCCGTGACACACTCCAGCAGATCCCCTCTCTCGTGCCCACAACGAGAACAAGCGGAGTTATGATTCATTTAAACAAAAAGAGGCAAGGGTCCCTGCTCCCAGTTACTGCAGTAAACACGAGCGATTTGCTCCAAACCAAATTTGGCTCTATACCCTCCCCTCTATGTAATTAACGTCAAAGCAGTCCTTGTGCTTCTCAAGGCTGTGGCAGGGCATGTGTTCAGCAGGGGCTAAGGTAAGGGGGGGGCCTTGTTGATTTTGCGCATTTTAAAGAGATGATTCCACGGAGGTCAGCGTGAAATCGTTGGCATTGTTTTTAAGCGTGAGAGAAGATAACTGACGCTCGTCCATCAGCTACGTCAGCGCTGTTGGGTATCACGTTTTTTCCTTGATGATGGGCGACGTCCAAGGCAGCCGAAAGTTATTGATGAGAAATTTGAGGAATGCACCCCGTGACCAATCCGGGTTCTCTAAGCGGATTGAGATCTCTTCGTCATGAATTGAAATCCAAACCTTGTGTGAATCTCCAATGCATGCTAACACCCCACACACACACACACACACACACACACACACACACACACACACACACACACACACACACACACACACACACACACACACACACACACACACACACCGATCTGCAGGCTTCTGTAAAATTAACCATTTAAAACTCGACCGTCCTGTGAGCTCCATGCAAATCTCCCTGCCATTTTGAATTTATTTGTTGGTAACATAACACTCCTGAGCTAAAGGGGCCACATTTGGACGTAGAGATCCACAGTAATGTGCGGAAGAGACAGTGCCCCCCCGAGCACTCGTCCTGTCTCGTTTCTGAATTTAATCAGATTAGTTTCTGTCTGTGTTTCGTGACGTCATATATTTCTGTAAGTGCACAACCAGGAGAAAACTGCAGCAAAATGATCTTCGTCTTAATGCAGGTGGCAGTAATCATGTGTAATGTTGTTTTAATGTGTTTTTATTTAAGTTTGACTCAATGTTTTTGCAGTTGGACCATTTTACTGGAATAGTGGCAAAGGAGTGATGTAAATGTGTGTAGTTGTGTAAGTGCAGGAGTTGCTGAAAAAAAATAATCTGGATACATTTTTTTAAAACAAAGCAAATCCAAACTTTTTCACATTTATACAAATTTGGACTCAAATAAAACAAATAATCAGTTTTGGTTCCAATATCTATGCAAAATGAATTTTCCTGGAACAACATAATCAATAATAAATAACCAAGTTTTCCTTTTTTCCCTCCTCAGCCTGTGATGACAAACACTGGGGCCCCGGCTGCAGTAATCAGTGCAAGTGTGAGAACGCAGCGCTCTGCGATCCAGTGAAGGGGACGTGTCAGTGTCCCCCGGGCTTCATAGGACGCCACTGCGAGGACTCGTGTCCAGCCGGCACCTTTGGGAAGGGCTGTCTGCAGAGGTGCAAGTGTGGGACCGGAGGGTCATGTGACCAGCAAACAGGAGAGTGCTTATGTCGGGACGGATTCACGGGGACATTGTAAGTGCACAGGAAAATAGTTGATAGGAGTTTAGTAAATGAGGAGATTAGTTCCAAAATGCTGGATTTATGGAGAAGAACATTACATTTAAAACTAGAAAACTACTGCTACTACTAAATCTGAATCATTATCCACATCAAATTTCACCTGTTCATAGATACAAGCACTTTACAAATCTGATTTTCTTTTCATAAAAGGTCTCTGCATTACTTCTTGAGAAATTCACTAAAAAGGTTAAAAAAACTCCTTCTCTGTTCAAGAGAGTGAAAAAACAAGTTCTTGGATCTGTCCCCTGATTTATAAACCCACCAAACTTTAAAGTGTCCCTCCCTGACCCCTACTATTTTTAAAATCAAGACCCATTAATTATTCCATAAGAAATTGGTTAAAAATGCTTTTAAAAATATAAAACAAATTCTTGGATCTGCCCCTTTGTTCGGATCAAGATTTAATGGGTTCTCTCTCTCGTCTCATATTCTGTCCTTCCACTAAGTTCTGTGAACATCTGTTCAGTAGTTTTTGTGAAGTCCTGCTGAAAAACAAACCAACGAATAGTCACACAGGGGTTGGAAGTAGTTTCTTTCCCTCAGGGGCAATTCGAAGCGAGCGTGTAAACAAAGGGCGAAACAGAGTCGACAGCTCATCAGATAGTCATCGAGATTTTTTCACCACAAACATCAACCTCATGATGAAAATCAGAGGATAATCAATATGATCACGATTCATCCTCCAGGGACCATGAAGCCCTGAAACTAATTTCCTCACATTCAACAGTTGTTGAGATATTTCAACCAACTGAGAACTCGGACATCTGGAGAGTCGGTGAAGCTAAACACTGACACACTTTCCCTTTTAGTATGTGAGACATTTTTAAAGTATGTGCAGTTGATTATTTCATGTGGAAAACACTGGACTCAACTTCTCAGAAGCCACAACTCCATTTTAACATGGAAAAAATAAAAACACTGCACCATAATCCATGAGTCATCAGTTACGCCCCAAATTTTTAGCTGCCCCTGAGGATGAGTACGCAATGAAAATTCCTCCACACTGGATATTAGTGGAAACTCCTCCGCTGCCAATGTGAAAGCACAACAATCCACTTTAAGCTAAATTAAACTTGGCGCCGCTGATGATGGGACGAAGCTCCTTCGATGAAAAGTGTAATGTCACCTCCGGGGTGAGATAGAAACTACGTCCTCAGAATGAACCGTGCTGCAGGTAGAGCCAAGTAATCTGACTGGTCAGAGGCACGTTCCAGTCGTGCTGATGATTCCCACAAGGCCGTCGTACTGCCAGGTCTTCAAGTAACGATGGAGCTACCGTTTCTTTCTTACGCTCTTCGTTCTACTTTTCTTCAGAACACTTTAAAAAACAGCTGCATGTTAACAGGTGCCAGTATTTTTGCTTATGTCTGCACAAGAGTTTCATGATTTCTACATTTGCAAATAGAAAAAAAACACGTGCAATCAAGGTAAACAACTTCATCAATTTGATGACACATGCATAAACACGCTGCAAATTGCGAAAACGACAACGTAAATGTTTCCAGGGGACCCAAAAAAGTGATGAGTCTGGCTGTAGTTCAATGCTTTGAAAAGTCTGCTATTCAACAAGTGCAGTGAAATAATGATCTTTAAAATTCAGCTCTTTTAATTGTCTGTTTGGAATTAATTAATTAATTTATTATGAACAAAAATATCCAGTAGAAAATGGAAAATACTCAAAGTACCTCAGAAAGGAACAGAACAGAAATGTACAGTACTTGAGTAAATGTAATTAATTAGTTGCCAAAACTTGTTTTTCTACATGCACTCTATTCATCAGTATCATCCCAGGACATCGGAGTTTTAAATAACCGTCATCTTCCTCCTTCTCTCCAGCTGTGAGGCAGCGTGTTCCAGGAGGTGTCAGGCACGCTGCCCCTGCCAGAACGGCGGTATCTGCCGGGGCAAAGGGATCTGCGCCTGCCCCCCCGGATGGACGGTACGTTTTTGTTTTTTAAAGTTCCCATTTGCAGTGACAACAACCTTCACATAATCCCAGGAGGTTTCTCGATTTCGTGTGAGCTCATGTGTTCTTATCCAGCTGGCTCCAAACTCTGGAGCCTATTTCTCAACACTGACATTTTGAAAGCAAACTGCCGTCTCCAGATAAATGCAGAGTTGTTTTTTTGGAAAACGTGCAAGAGATGAGGACACTTGTGTGATCCCAGCACAGAGCAAACTAATCAATTATGTTCTGAGTAACCGTATAAATTAAGTTGTCTCATTCCAGTTTTTGCAATCACACACACACACACACACACACACACACACACACACACACACACACACACACACACACACACACACACACACACACACACACACACACACACACACACACACACACACACACACACACACACACACACACAACTTTGGCGTTTCTCTTTCTGCCTGTTGAGTGTTTTCCCCTCGTCTCTCTGCAGGGGGCAGTCTGCACGGAGCGATGTCCAGAGGGCAGGTTTGGACCAAACTGTGAAGCGGAGTGTGTTTGCCACAACAGGGGCAAGTGCGACCCAGAAACTGGACAGTGCCAGTGTGCTAAAGGTTTCACTGGTAACAGGTGTGTGTGTGCACGGGTCTGCGTTGACTTTATTTTACTTCTCCTGTGCATGAGGCCGCCCTGTGGGCTGACTCAGGCCATCTCTGGTGTCTCTTTAGCCGTTTTCAGTAATGATCTCTGGAAAATGTCACATACATATTCTGGATTTTCTAGATTTTCACATATGAAGAATGCAGCAGGAGATTCTCCGGGTCAGACGCGTTCACTGCAACAGGAAAATGTCCCGAGCAGATAAGGGGGGGGTGGAGCACGCAGGGGGAAAGATGCAAAGTATAAATGCCACTGCAGAGATAACACGTTTTTGTTTAAGCTCTTGAATAAAATTTTTCCACCTTTCCAACATCTTCTCCGTGTATGGCACTTCTTCTTCATTCTATTCTATTTGTTTTTTTCAGCTTTGTGTCTGTTGTGTGTTAAAAACATCACCAACGCACCCACTCGCTTGCTTTTAGCGTATTCATCCATTTGATGTGCTTTGATATAAATCATTGCAGGCTGGTGTTTGCAGTGGACTCATGACACGTTTCATGATTTCTATTCGGTGAACTGTTTTTAATTTAAGACCTATTGTCTTTTTTTGTATAACAAACACCAGAGACAGAGGATTTCAGACTAATGTCTAACATCATGCTGGTTTCACCAAAACACAAAACAGAAGTTTAGATTCGGCTTGTGGTTCATGTTCCAACAACACATGTTTGCGTTTGTGTCGTTTCCCATTTGTCGAGCTCTCGCGTGCGTCTACACAACCCTCTGTGTTTCTGCCCGCAGGTGTAACGAGGAGTGTGCGGCAGGAAGTTACGGTCAGGACTGCGAAGGCGTGTGCGACTGTGCAAACGGCGCTCGCTGCTACAACATCGACGGAGGCTGTCTGTGCGAGCCGGGCTTCAGCGGCCCGCACTGCAGGGACAGGATGTGCTCGCCCGGCAAATACGGGATGCACTGTGAACGCACGTGTCTCTGTCAGGACAAACACACACTCAGGTGAGTGGGACGAAGACGACCAGGGTTTTGAAGATATACACTGGTCACCACACTCTGAGGTGCTCAGGGACGTATGTGGCCAACTTCTTTTCATAGTGTGAAGGCAAACATGTTAGATACGAAGGAACTGACCTCTGACCTGCTGCAGTTTCACGATGAATCGAAAGTATTTTGCAGAGGCAAAACTGTTTTTATTGAGATAAACCAAAATAAGTGAGGCAATAAAAAGACTTTGGTCATGTTAACTGGAAGCTTTAGTTCAATCAGCTCAATAGTTTAAGTATCAGACATTTGTTGTTTTCTAATCTGTTCATTTTCAACCTTGAAGACATGAAGCATTAAAAGTACTTAAAACGTAGATCTCACCTTTGTAAGTCGTGTCCAGGTAAATCAACCAGCAGTGAGTTCTTAGCTCTTAATGCTGCTGACAGGCCACAGTGTTGTTAGCCAATGTTAGCTAACTGTTAGCTAACTGTTAGCTAACTGTTAGCTGGAAACAACATTAGCTCTTCACCTGTTTCAGTGTCTGTTTGAAGCTCCGCCCTCTCAGGTGTTACACTTCCTGTCAGGAGCATGTGGGCGGGTACAAACTCTGCTTGATTGACATCTCCCTCACTCTCCTGCTGCACCTCGTTTTATTTTTATTTATATTTGTGTCAACACATGTCACAAGAAATGTGAAACAATATTTGATATGTAACTTATGTGTCTAAAATGTCTGAAAAGGAGCAGAAAGAAGAATAATCTTATATATCATCTGCTTCTCTTTCACAAAACATTAATTAATAAAGCAAATACTTCAATAAAATAGCAAATAATTCAATAAACAAATATTTTTATGATAAACGTGCATGTATAAAATTACACCTGATCCTTTTCCCTTTGCTCTTCATTATTAAGTATATTTTGTTAAGATGTGTCGAGGTATTGTTTAAACGCTCTAAACACACAAATACAACACGTTTTGTCTACAGCGTTAATTTGACATTTTATCACGTGTCCGTCTGTTTCTCACGTGCAGCTGCCATCCAATGAAAGGAGAGTGCACGTGCCAGCCGGGCTGGGCAGGGCTGTACTGTAACGAGACGTGCGCTCACGGTTTCTATGGTCACGGTTGCCTGGAGCCGTGTCTGTGTGTGAATGGAGGGGTGTGTCACAGCGCCACTGGACGGTGTCAGTGTGCCCCAGGGTTCACGGTGAGTGGTGCATAGGATGAGTTCTGCAATCCAGTTCTCAGATCTGTTTTTACTCTACATGTAACATCAAGATGTCACATATCCTCTGCCTTATTGAAGTTAATATTATTATTTATCATTACAGGGGGTTCATTGTGAGAGTCCGTGTAAAAGTGGCACCTACGGAAAAAACTGCTCCCTGGAGTGTTCCTGTAAAAACTTTGTCGACTGCTCGCCGATGGACGGGACGTGCTTCTGCAAAGAGGGTAAACACTGACCTTTTGACCTGTTGACTAAGCAGGTGAACTCGTAACTGGGACCAGTCCAGCTTACGGTTCCTCGTGTGTCTGCAGGCTGGCGAGGACCGGGCTGTTCCACCCCCTGCTCTGAGGGAACCTGGGGCCCAGGATGCAACGCCACCTGCCGCTGCGCCAACGGGGCGAAATGTCACCCCGCAGATGGATCCTGCACCTGCACCGCCGGCTGGCAGGGGCCGCACTGTGACCAGCCATGCCCTGTAAGTGTTCCAGGCTTTTTATCTGGAATTATCTGTAATTATGTTGGAAGTAGGAAAGAGGAGGACAAGCCCAAAATGCTCAATATTATATATTATAATCATTGCTAAAGTCCGACTTCTTCTCACTGGCTTTCAATTGATTTAATTTGCTTTAGTGCAATAGTTTTAATTCTCAAATATTTATGATGTTCAACGTTTCATTGCTTTTTGTATATATTTCATATTCTTTTTATTTTTGTATTTTAAGCTTGTTACGCACTGGTTTTAAACGTGCTACATAAACAATTGACTTGACTTAGAAATAGAAAATAAGTAATAAGCAATAAGTAATATATGTAGGAAAATAAAAAATATACTATATATGCATAGCAAACAAAAATATAAAATAAAATAAAATGAGAAATATCTAAAAATAAAGGAATAAGAAAAAAAACACTTTTCTGTTTTCCTCCCATAGCAACAGAAAATGTCTTGGACTCGAAACACATATCTCTTTGTAAAGTAACACGAACTTGAGAAGATAAGAAAATTGCACCATATATTTATTCTGTGTCAACTCTGGAGACATGTGAGCTGTTATCTGTGATAAGACCACAGCACAAATCACACAAGAGTGATGACGAGGATGTTGGTTTTGATTGGACGCTCTGCAGAGGCACTTTTCATCTCTTACCTCACCCACTGTCAACGTTAATGTGATTCTTAGATGTGTAACAATCCTTTGGCTTCTCCGTGCCAACCCACCAGGCTGCGTGTGCAGCAACACTCTGGCAGCGTAGCGTTTTGTGTCTGACGGAGCTGGCTCGGTGTTCAAGAGATTTCCCCTGACGATTCTCTGCCCATTGGCATTTGTTCACACGTGCAGATGGGCACTTTTGGGCCAGGCTGCCTGAAGAGGTGCGATTGTGTCCGTGCCGACGGCTGCCAAGCCACCACCGGGGAGTGCCACTGTCTGCCAGGCTGGTGGGGTAAGTGACGACGTCCTCCTCGTGCCGCTGCCAGATTGGCTTCGGCATCACAGATAAGTCTGGTCCCAGACAAACCAGGGAGCCACAGGTTTTACACCACGACGTTTATCTTCAAATTGAACTGTTCTCCAAGTCGAAGGATGCCAGTGAGACTTCAAATCACAAACACTTTACATTCAAATCAACCGTTGTTTCCCGATACTGTGCCATGCTTTGGAAAATAATCAGTATTCAGTGCAAACAGTATGAGATTGATGTAAAACCACCGGTTCTTTGAGGACGCTTGTGTTTAATGTATCAGTAATCAAACATTCTCCATATTTAACACATTTTACTGGTTATACTTGTTTACTTTTACTGAAGTAAATATATGAATGCAGGATTGGCTACATATCCATTGTGGTATTTCCACTTTTTATTAAGTAAATGATGTGATTTCTTCTGCCATCCCCTTCATCCCGTACAGTTTCACCACTGTTCAATCAGGAGAAACTTTAATCTGAATATGAGAAAGTTCCTGATCGAAACAACACTGAGCTTCATAACTTCACTGCTTCGTTCGTCATCGTCCATTTGATTTCTCCTGCAGGTTCCCGCTGTAGCGAGCCATGTTCAGAGGGCCTGTGGGGGCGCCACTGTAACCAGACCTGTTTCAAGCATTGCCCCAACAGCGACACGTGCATAAGGGAAACTGGGGAGTGTGTCTGTCGTCCAGGCTACTGGGGAGTCACCTGTCAGAACAGTGAGTGTTAGGAACTGATTTATTTTGAATTTATTTGACAGGGACAATGCAGAGAAACATGTTGCAGGAACTTTTGTAGGATGTCTAGCCGAGGCTAATTTGCAATCTCCGTCTCTGGTTCAGCTTTTCTAATCTTAAATGGTCACAAAACATGTTTACAATAGAAAATAGACGTTAAGCTGACACACACACACACACACACACACACACACACACACACACACACACACACACACACACACACACAAAGACATTATCAATTGGTCGGTGATCGATTAGATGAGATCAGATCAATGGATTTATTGTGTCACATCAGCCTCACCTCACTGTGTTTTCTCCCAGAATGCCGAGCTGGCATGTTCGGCGAGCAGTGCAGCATGTCCTGTCCGTCCTGTGCAGAGTCGTACCGCTGCCATCATGTGACAGGAGAGTGTGACTGCCTGCCTGGATACACGGGACTCAACTGTGATCAAGGTCAACATTTGCATCAACGATTAAGACAGTGCAGCTTTGTGCAAATTCTCCAAACTCACAGATTTTTATTTTTCTACCACTATCTGAGAATTAATCTATAAGAACGTGGCTGAAATCCTCTTTATTCTGTCTCCAGGTGATTTGACAGATTGTTGTTGTGTGTTTTTCAGTTTGTCCATCTGGCTTCTTTGGCAAACAGTGTTCTGAGGTGTGTGTGAACTGTGCCAACAACTCCACATGCGACCACCGGGACGGTCACTGTGAGTGTTTGCCTGGCTGGACTGCGACTGACTGCTCCAAACGTGAGTGACACGTGATCTCATGTAACCACAGCAACAGGACTTTCATTTGATATTCCGATTCTGTAATGCTTTCACTCAAAACCTGCGCCCGCACTCAAATAGCCCCTGTTTGTGATTAGATTTGCTCTGCTTGTGCTCAAACTGTGCGCTTGAGTTCGTTCAGCATCAGCTCTTCTCCTCTCAGCGGAGAATTTGGACAGACTCGTTGCACAAAGACATCCAAGAACAGAAAAAAAAGATCCAAGAGGAGATGTCTCACTTGTGCACAAAAGCAGCTTGAGCAAGAGGAGACGAGCTGAAATGCAGGAAATCTGTCCGAGCAACTGTGCAAGTGCACAGTTTGAGCATCACAACATTATTTCCCTATGTCCTGAGGGGAAAGGGATTAGTTTGCTTTCCCTTTTGAGTGTTATTACTTATGCTTAAAACACGCAGTCTCATAGGGTTGCAACTGAAAATCATTTCCAACATCGATTTTGTCATCATGGAGCATTTTTTAAATCTTTGCACCACATGTCTAACACGTGGATGTTGCACCATGTTGCTGTTTTTCAGCCTGTAGTCCCGGTCGGTTTGGATCCTTCTGTACTCAGACCTGCTCCTGTCCCAACGACCTCGTCTGTGACCGCTTCACCGGAGACTGCATTTGTGAAAGTGGAGACGAGGACTGCAAACAAGGTGCAGACACAAACAAGAGCTAATGCGCGGTCGCTCATTGACACATTTGCCTTCACTTAGCCGACATTATATTAAACATTTTGTGATTCAAGTCCTGAAAGTTGTATCATCTGTAAATTGGCTGTATTTCTGTATTTTCACCTCCCGCTCCTTGTGCGACAGACTCGTCCGAGCGGACGGGCAGCGTCATGGTCCCTCTTCCTCCTGGTGAGCGGGAGTCGTGGGGGGCCATCAGCGGCATCGTCGTGCTCGTCATCCTCGTGGTGCTGCTGCTGGCTCTGCTGCTCCTGTACCGCCGCAGGCAGAAGGACAAGCAGAACAACACGCCGTCGGTTTCCTTTTCCACCAGCCGCACCGTCAACTCCGAATACGCTGTTCCAGGTAAAGCACAGAGGGATTCGTCAAGAGATATAAGAACATATATTTTAAGATATTATTTACTGAAGCTAGAGAGCATGATGTGGTTGATACTGTCAAATTAGATGTTGTAAGAAGTGAGACCACTAAGACCTCAATCTTGTGTAAGTGCTATTGTTAGTTTGTTTCTCAAACTTCAGATCACATGTCTCTGCTGACTCTGTTGCTATTTAGTGATTTATTGATTTTCTTTAAATATATATTCTTGCATTGATGCTACTCGCTTTGTTGAAATTTTAAAATGGCCACTGACCAGGAGGATATGTATGATTTTCAAATCACATTATTATTACTATTATTATTATTATTATTATCAAAAATTATTAATGAAAAAAAAGAGAATTACTAAGAGGCCGTTATCAAACCATTATGACAAAACAATGTAATTGAGGCTTGATATTTTACAGTTTAACCATAAACTTTATTATGAATAACTATAAAAAAGAAAACACAAATATAAAGAACTATAAAAACAATTTACTCTAAATGTAAACATAAATGCACATCGTTTCTGTGTCGTGTTACACTTGACCAAGGTGAGGACCCAGATGCAGATGCAAGGACAGATCCAATGAAATGACTTTATTTGGATTTACGAGTGGGTGGTAGAGTCCAAGAACTCAAAGGCAGAAAGCAAGGTCAAAAAACTTGTAAATAACTCACAAAGACACACTGCGGGAAAAAACGCTGGACCACTGACAGGGAAACTGACTGGTGAGATGAAACTGGCAAAGACTCTCTAACGAGACAGGTGAAAATAGTAAGTTATCAGATCTCACGTGGTATGAGACTGTAACTAATTACCTGGAAGGCAACAGGCTACAGGGAGGAGGACTAACAAGTCAACTGCAAAAGCCAGAAACCAGAAATGGTGGAAGGTTGGGCTTCAGACTAGCAACCCCGTCCTGTAAAAACATGCTACAGCAACGTCAACGAAGAACCCTGAAATCCCAAAGACTTATGGAGGGTGTTCGTGGGTTCATGTTCCTCAGGGAAAACTAAGACCTAAGAAGAGGAAGTAGTCAGAGAAGGCAGAAAAAGACAGGAAGTGAAGAGAGAGAGACACTTCAAAACAAAACAGGAAATAACTCAAAGTCCATCAACACAATGAGTCCAACAAAGATTCGAAAAGTTCGATCTGTGGTTATGTCTTGGTTTCATGGTGTGATGCATGTCACTGACCTTGAGGTAACTGTACAGCAGCCGACTCCACGTGTTTGTTTTGGCCCACAGATGTTCCTTACAGCTACCACCACTACTACTCCAACCCCAGCTACCACACGCTGAGCCAGAACAGGCCTCCGCTGCCGCATCTCCCCAACAACCACGACCGCACCATCAAGGTGAACGTCAGCTCCGTTACACCACCTCAGGCTAAAGCGTTCAGGAATCACAGCGACTGGAACAAATGTGTAATTCATCCAGTCGACAACAGATGGACGTGTATTCAGGGACATGGATTTTTTTGACACCATAAAAAATAGATGCTATAAACAGCTCTTGGCCATTTCTCAATGTCAAAGGCAAGCTTCTATTTGGTACATTTTGCTCACGTTGCTGATTTATGCGTTATTATTCTGTGTATCACACAGAATACCAATAACCAGCTGTTCTGCAGCGTGAAAAACATGGAGCGGGAGAGACGGGGGCTGTTTGGGGTTGAGAGCAACGCGACGCTGCCTGCGGACTGGAAACACCACGAGCCCCGCAAAGACTCAGGTCCGTCAGGGAATCTTCCGGGGGTGTTACTTCACATTTCACTCATTTAAGCCGTTTTCAAAATATGACCTGCGGGTGAAGTCCGGAGAATTGGGTCCGGAGTTTGCCTGGCAGAGGAAAATGAAATGAGTGGATCTAAAAAAGTGAAAAATTTGGTTTTCCCGACTTTCTCACCAAAGCTGCATGAAAATAACCCGTAAAACTGCTCAAATACCTACATTATTTTTCCTTATTCTGTGATTAATAACGAAATGATCATTCTTAAATACATAAATATCAACTATCAGTTTTAAAAAACCTGTTCTGATAACGGCCATCAAAACCTCAAATATGACAAAATATACGAGAATGAATGTAGAGACGTCAGAGTCAATGTTAGCCGAGTAGAAAACATAAAAAGTACTTTTTTATTCAGTCTGCTCAGGTGTTTGTTTATCAACCAACTCAGTCAACAACACTCGTCTGATGAGCGACTATAAAAACACTTCATAAAAACGAGATGGTTGCATCGCAGGCGTTCTCTCACCTGCTATTGATTTTGCAGGTTTATACCAAAGCGGCTCGTCTGCTTTTGATTAGTTTTCCATCAATGGAATCCAAGACGCCAGATTTGTGTTTTATTGTTTACAGGAGCTTTTGGAATCGATCGGAGCTACAGCTACAGCGCCAGCCTTGGAAAATATTACAGCAAAGGTAGTTTATTGCCCTGTTTTCACCTTTTTTTCCCTCTTTCCTCTCCTCTCCTATCAGCTTCTACTGAGACGTAGGGAAACAAAACCTACACCAGTGTGAATATTAGCCACATACAAAACTTTCTTTTGTTAAACACTCATAAATTAAATTGTACGGACAATAGCTGATATTGATTTTAATCCCAAACAATCATTACCTCTACAGTTCTGTCCCTTGCTATGGCTCCACGTGTCGACACTTACTGGATGGAGTGCGACAAAATGAATGTGGCCCCAGATAACTTTTTTCCTCTGGAGCCTCCAGCGAGTTGATTTATGTGGTTTTGAGTTGGATTTTTATCTTAACTCACATTGGATGAATTTCAGTGGAATTTGCTACGTGGATGTTGTTCAGAATCAAGTCTAATTACTTTGGTGACTTTTCATCTTGTGCCTTCGAGTCAAAATCTAAAAATCTGACTCTATGGTTCACGGACAAATGACTGAACACAAGATGTTTCTCACTTTGTAGCCAAGTTAGCATGCTAACATTAAACTGATGACTTTCCGACTGTGTTGCCATGTTTGCGTACACTAGTGACTTGTCTGAGATGATAAACGTGTTACACAATATAACATCGGCACGTTAGCATGCAGATGATAGCATTTAGCTCAAACCTCTGCTGTACAGCCCAGAGCGAGCTAACATGCAAGACTCTTGTTTTTCACCAACTTGTTGAAAACTTTTAGATCAACTAAAACAGTAGCCGATGAAAATGTCATGAAGATTTGTCATTAAAATAACTTTGATTATTCCCAAGTGATGATGATTAATAATTGATCTCAACTCATAAACCATCTATAGAATAAACTTTTCTCCGTCAGACTCTGGACTTCATAACTTCTCATCTCAGTCATGAAGGGAAATGCTTGATTTGACCCTGTTGATGTGCAGTGTCTCTACTACAGTCTATATGCTCTTCATGTGTTAACCTGTGTCTCTTGGTCGTCCTGTGCGGTGGCAGAGCTGAAGGACACGGTGGCGGTGAGCAGCAGCTCTCTGAACAGCGAGAATCCTTACGCCACCATCAAAGACCTGCCGGGTCTTCCCTTCTGCCCCCCGGAGTGCAGCTACATGGAGATGAAGTCGTCCGTGCCCCGAGAGCGAGCGTACACCGAGATCAGCCCGCCGCCGTTCAACCCGGCCACCTTACACAGAGGTGAAGAGAAAAGATCAAACCTCAAAAATCGTTGAAAAGGTTCAGGTCACGTGGCACCGACAGGAAAAAATCAGGCTTCTCCAGAACACTGAGGACTTTTAGGACTTTTTAATATTTTATATATATATATTAGAAAATATAAAACCCAAACTGACATCAATAAATATTCAGTTGTGTCCAATCTTTCAGATCAGGCAGTGTAATTTTTTTGAACAGCAGATCATTGTGCAAAAATGCGCCATCCGTCCACCGTTAACCAAAGGCAGACACAGCACACACACACATATTTGAGACAGATGAGACTTAAAAGCAGAGTTCGGTTGAAAATAAGAACTCAGATCAGATCAGTCACGCTGCAGAGCCGGGTTTGTGCTGGTGGCCTGTCGGACAGATGGGGAGGAAGGACGTCCTCAGGGCTCAGCGGGCTGACGAATGAACAACTGTTTGCATGGAAGTGAGGAGAGGACGCAGGGAAGGGAAGAGGAAGAGGAAGAGCAGGAGAGGAAACTTAGCGTGGCTGATGAAGTTCGACTATTAACCCCCCACCCACACACACACTTTCTTTTTTAAAGGTTCAGTGTGTAAGATTTAGGTGAAAGGGATCTGTTGGCAGAAAGTGTATATAAAATAATCCTAGTGATGTTTTCACTAGTGTGTTTTATCAAAATCATACGGTTCTTTAACCTAGAATGGGCTCTTTATTTTTAAATACTTTATATATACATCCAGTTCTCTCTGCGGAGGCCGCCATGTTTTTTACAGTAGCCCAGACTGGACAAACTAAAAACCATTTGAGTTTTTATGACAACTGAAGTCAGAACAAAACAAAAAGATCAATCGGGTGATGAGTGTTCATGTTTCTCTGTTTGATAAATGTCGCTGGATGAAAGTTGGAACATGTATTTTCTGATATATATTATGTTTTAACTAATTTCAGTCTATGTTGTTCCTCTCCCCCCACAGAGCGTCAGAGCTCCCTCGGCCACTCTTCACACGAGGACCCCCAGAGCCACTACGACCTCCCTGTGAACAGCCACATCCCGGGACACTACGACCTGCCTCCAGTCCGCCGCCCGCCGTCCCCCACCCCGTCCCCCAGGAGAACACCTCAGTGACACGCTGCTCCCTCCTCTTCCTCACTTTGGGGATGATTTCCTGTGCTCGCTGAGAAAGAGCCAACTTCCTGCTCTGCTCTGACAATCCAGAGCTGTTGACCTGCACCTACAGAGCAGCAGCGAGGGGGCGTCCGTCCCACTGAGGAACTACTGTTTACTGTGGATGGACCCCCCCCCAGCTTTTTTAACTCAACATCGCCCCTCTGTGGGCTGAGGTGGTACATGCTCCACCGTGACAGACTTGTCATCCAGTGTGGGGAGCCAGCAGCCTGTGGTGAGGAACACGTCAAACACCAAAGGCCTTCACGGCTAAACGCAGCAACTGGGGGAATGTTTTTGTGTTTGAACTCATCCAGACGTGCTGTAAATGAAGATTTCCATAGTTTGCTCGCCACTGATCAGCTGCTGTACATGTTTGACGCCTCCTTCCAGCAGAGACCTGATGTTTACCTTTTTATCATCAAGAAATGACAAATATCGTCGTGGATTGAAGATTTCATTTGCTTTTTTGGGGGGGGAATTGAGACCATCTGGCAGCTTTGATTGAACTCATCACATCTGGACTTCTGCTCCTTGTTAAACTCTTTTACAAAAAAAACTTTTATAGATGCGTAGGTTCAAGTCTTACCAGAAAAAAACAATCTTGAAAATAATCATTGTTACAGATGAACGACCAAAAACTATTTCTTTACTTCTGATAAGTCAGGATTTCTGAGACATATCACAAGATGTTAGTTCCAGTATTTCACCCCCCGAAAGTCAAGAGTAACGGTATTTTACAATAATCCATATATCGCTTTTTTTTTTAAACAAAATGTGGCATTTAGAGACACACGCGTGTGACTCACCTCCTGCTGCTGCCAGATGAAACCTTTGTAAATATAAAATGAAATATATTGTTCTCCACGGTGACGCAGAAGAAAAAGCCCTGTTTTAAGATGAACATGTTGTTAAAGAGATAATTTACATTTATGAATAGATACCAAAGGTCAGTGTGAACAAAGTGAAAATCTAAACCGAGGTCCAACTCAAATGAAAGCAGCATAATGAATGTTAATGCAGAGTTCAGCAGTTTGTTGTTTAAAGAGCACATTCGCCCAAAATACAGAGTTTTATAAAGTTGTTTAATGTTTTGATATTTTATCATGAACCGTTTTTACTGGAACGATCTTGTAAAAAAGATCAGCAAAAAAACAATCAAAAAACTAAATAGAAATGTGGCTATTGATTTTTTTTTCATCTAGATCCATGAATTATTCTCCGGGGGAAACTGAACATATCATAAAATGCATTTTCTTGCAATGTCTATTTTAAATCTTTTTCCAACCTGAGAAAGAAATCAGCCGACCTGCTTTTAAGTTTGTCATTTTTTCTTATTTCTGTTTTTGTTAACCTGGGTGTTGAGTTGCCTTTAAATGATTTTTCATAACGTGTTTTTAATCGATACCGAGTCAAAGCTTCATTATCCGGTCAGATAACAGAAACCCTGTTCACCACCGAGAATGTACGTTGAGCTTGAAACGCTTTAGGTTGGTGTAGAGCTTCAGCTTTTTTAAAACACATGACCATATATTTTTGAATGTAACCATGGTAACATGTTGTGTATATACTGTAAATAAAAATGGCTGCACCTTTGATCAGTGGTTTCAAATGAGTGTCGAATGAAATAATCACAGCAACCGAGCACCAGAAGAAAAAGAGTTTTACTCTTTTATTTTTAGAAAACAAAAGACATTCATGACATCAACTGAATGCATGGCTTTTTCCATAATCTTAATAGAGTCATTATCTGACACAAATCCCACTTCAATCTAATTATAACTTTGGCATTAAACACTCTAACAAGAAATCCCTTTTGGCCACATTTAAATCCTCGAGTCCTTCAAATGATTCATGAGGCCTCACGAGGAATTTTACAAAGGCCTTTCAAGTGTTTTAGTCACATATGACACATCTGTGGTTTGGGTCTGAGACACTCAGGGTCCTGGCTCTTCATTAACTCAGAATAACATTGCAGACAAATGTTTTTTACTCAGTCAGACAGGCCTCTGAAAAACCAGGGACTTTACATTCCCTGTTCAGGGATGAGTGAGTAATAGTTGAACACAGCTACATACAGTTATCATGACTCGTAACTTTACACGTACATATGAAACAAATACTGTGTCACCGAGGCCAAATGCTAAATATCTTCAGAGCTCTCTAAAGATTGTCGTTGACGTTTTAAGGCACATTGGGCGTCATAATGTCTTAAAGAAACACAAAGCATCTAAATGGCAGAAAAACCATCTATTAAGTACAAAAAAAAACAAAATACCCAAAAACAGCGATCAAGTATTTTCCATAAATGCTTGGATATGCTTTTCTCTGGAGTACAAATGACTGAAGCTGCCAGACTACAGTATAAATCTAACTGCTGTGCATAGTTGGCAAGACCCTCAATAAAAGCAGTGCGGAAAAAAGCCAAAGTCACAAAGTACACAAACCCCACAGTTTTCCTCCCAACGTCACGCCTGCGGATTTACAAAAAAAGCCAGTAAGCTTAGTGGAAAAGAAGAAGCCGTTATGAGCCACACAAACCAGAGGACGGCTGAGAGTCACAAGACCGAAACATGTGAGCGAGCAGCGAGTGTTTCTTTCTGTTCTATGAAGGTGCATTTATATTTTTGAATATGTAAAAAAAAAAGGTTTGGGAAAATGTTTTCAAATACAACCGTTGCCCTGTGTAAAAAGCTGCAACGGTTCTCTAGTACAAAAGCTTTTATTTGTTTGAATAAACAGAAGTCTTATAAATATATTCTGCAAGTTTGGCACCAAAATCGTTAGTAAAGTCGACTCAAGATGCACCAACCCCCTGATTTCTCCTACTTTGTTCTATCAAAATCTTTGGAATTGCTTCGACATATTAAGGCGACACATGCAAATGTACATTCTAGCTGAGACACTGAGATTTAGAACGGGTACATTCAACTGATCCAGCAAACAAAAATACAAATTTATTTATCTGTGGTTGAAACTGAAGCGGAAAAAATATATATTCATCTCAAACTATTATTTTCTCTGTGCGCACAACAGCTGCACAGATGTAAATCCACAAGTTTGTTTCATTAGAAGGTGAAACAAACTCTGCTCCACACCCTGAGTTTACAGTACGTCGGCTTTCTTTGGACAACTTTCAACAAAATAACCCCCGTAGCTAGTTCATCTTTTCTACACCACAATACTATGCATAATATATTTAAACTGTAAACATAACCAGCATCTTTGAATAGAGATTAGCTGCATTTACTGGGAGATAAACATGATTAACAACAAACCCCCACAGGATTCACTTCACTGGGGAGACGGATTCCTGACAGGGTTCACTAGCTGTGCGTGTTCAGTGTTGACAGCGTGGCCATTAAATGTGAAACCCCAGCTTGGATCGAAGCACAAGCACTGGTCGATGGAGCTCTGTGTGTGTGTCTGTGTGTTTGTGTGTTTGTGTGAGAGAGAGCGTGCAAGTCAAGCAGGATACAGTACAAGCGTCAGCACAGAACACATGCAATAATGTAACTTGAATATACAAAACTCTAAAGCGGAATTTGAAAGTCCTGTGCCCTTCGCCGAAAAAACACCTCAAAGCAAATCTAACCTGCAGATTAATGTGGATACAAAATGCAAAGAGATCATATATATATAAAAAAAAGGAAAAATAATAATATAGACACATCGGGGCGATGGTGGAAAATGATTCTCCTGCGGCGGCTGCAGGAGGCGGCGGGTTGAAGTGAGGAGCTGCTTGGTTTTTACATGATGGAGCAATTCTTCCCATGAGCCTGAAGGAGAGAAAGTGCAGCGTTAATCTGGAGGAAAGAAATATCTGAAAACTATACGCAAAACCAAATAATTTGTTTTAAATGAAGCCTAAAATAAAACTAAAATGGACAAATGTTGAAGAAACGTCATCATCATCATTTCATGTTTTCAGTGTCATCAGATGCATCGTGCAGGAGATCACATGTTCCTAAACACAGACGGTGAAGAAACCGGATTCCAAATCTACTTTCCTGTGACTTTTAATTGTTTCTCTGCAAATTTCTTTGAAAAGTTTGAATTAAATCATGTAAAATAATATGTTATACAAGCTGCAATGCTTCAAGTCCTTGTCCTTGTGTTGTAACACAGTAATAGTACAGTACCTGTCTGGGCTCATTGCTGCCCATGAAGAAGGAATGTCCCACGAGGCCTTCAGGTAGACCCCCGCTGCTGCACACGCCACCGCTGCGGTCCGACGTCTGCCCGCAGGAGTCGCAGATCACCGTGCGGCTCCGCAGGTTGTACTCATTCTCCCCGCCGCTGGTGCTGTGAGCTCCCTGCAGGGGGAGACACACAACAGGGTGAGTTAACTCAACGCTGGAGATGAGGCGAGAGAGGCGTGTTGTTCCTGATGTTTAATGAATGAGCTTCTCAGATTTACTGGATGTTTTAATGCGTTTCTCCAACAGGAGAGGAATTCTTACCATGTCGTCATCTTCCTCATCTTCACGGAAGAGGGTGCGGGTCACTTTCCTCATGGCCATTTCCTGGTGGTGAGGTAAATAATTGAGTTACTGCAGTTAAAGGAACAGAAATGTGTGATGGAGGTGAAGTGAGTCCGAACCTCTCCATTGGCGCTGATGAGGCTGGTCTGCAGGAGGTCGCCGGTGCCCCAAGAGTTCTGGGTCTTCCACAACAGGTCAGTGGGAGGGTTGTGGCTTCCGCCGCCAGATGCAGCCCAGATCTGAAGAGGTCAGAGGTCAGAGGGATCATGTACTCAACCAGGAACTGTCAGACTGCTCCTGACACACAGGAAGAAGCCCAGTGAACTTGTATGCATGTTTACAGACAAACGATACTTACAGTCACGGCTCCTCCAGCCTTCAGGGTGAACTTGGGGGGAAACTTGTAGGCGATCGGGGTGCTGCTCCCGACTTGTCTCTTCACCTGCCAGTTGCCAAGTGGCTGATCCTGCATGAGACACATGGAAACAGAGCATTTTATTTTAGTCAATAAATAATTATTCAAAGGCGAGAGGAAACAACAGAAAGGCAACGAAGCATCAAACAGAAAACTAGAAAGTCAGTAAAGTGGATAAACTCCACCAAGTCCCCTTTAGAGAACATTTAAATTCTCTAGATCCAGATTTTCATTTGGATCTACACCAAATTGCATAAATAACCATGAGTCACATTAAGAAACGTTAATTAAAGATGTTGTTAATAACAGAAACTATACAGACTGTTTGTCAGTCTGAGCTGAGTATTATGTCATTATCACTTTGTGAGGAGCAGTTTCAGTTGAAGCAGGTTGAGAGAGTTTGAAGACAGATGATGGATGGACTCAGGTACCTCGTCGGCCTTGTTGCCGAGACGGATGAACTTGCCCTCCAGGTCGACCTCGTCCACAGTGATGCGGCCGCTGGCTGAGGCGTGCTGACTGAGGCGAGTCTTGGTCACAGCGCCGCCCGCCATGCTGGACGTCTCGCTGTCGTTGTCGTTGAGGCGGCGCTTCTTGGAACTGGCTGCACCGGAGGAGTTGCGGCTGCTGGAAGCGGTGGTGGCCGACTGCAGCAGGCGGCTGGTGTGGCTGTGGCCTGAGCCAGAGGTTCGTGCGATCGAGACCTTGACGGTTGGAGGGCTGGGAGACAGACGCAGCCTGGGGAGGGATGGAGGAAGAGGTTTAGAACATAGATACAGACCGAGGTCACCGCGTTTGGTCTGTACCACGTTTCACACCTGTTATTCTGATTCAGACTAAACGTAAAAGTCTGAAGCTCCAAATCAAACAAGGCAGGTGTGAAATCCTCCTACAACCTGTCAACAGCTTTAATACGATCCCTATTGACTTTTCTGTCCCTGTGATTATTGCTTTCACTGAGGCTGTGTCTTGTTCACTGTCAGTTGTTATTGTTAGATATTTATTGTGTATTTTATGTGTTCATTGAGAGGACAGGTCCGGTGTGAAAGGGGGAAGGAGACGAGAAGACAAGCAGCCTCCCCACGTCAGGCACCTGCTTAACCAGGTAAACTACCAGGTGGACGTGATGTCAATTTGTTTCTACTAAACTGTCCATTATTGAGGTTTCAGAAACACTTTATACTGTCGTTAATTCCAGGAAAGATCGTTCTAAAGATCTTGATATATTTCAAAACAGCCACTGACAAGCAGAAGAACAAGCAGAAGAAACTCAGCATATCTGCACGTGGACCGTCCAGGACGTGGGCCGGTGAATCTCACCTCTCCTCCTCTCCCTCCAGCAGCTTCCTGTACGCACTGATCTCCATGTCCAGGGCCAGTTTGATGTCCAGCAGCTCCTGGTAATCGTCCAGCTGCAGCTGCATGCGGGCTCGGATTTCAGCCATCTCGCGCTCTTTATCCTCCATGCGCCGCCTCATCAGGTCCCGCTCCCGCGTCATAGCCTCCTCCAGCTCGCGCACCTTGGCCTCGCTGGCCGACAGCTGATGTGGAGAGAACGCACAGAGGTGGGTTAGTTAAGCAGCCTGTTACAACACAAACAGGAGTCGATGTGTGTAGGTGAAGGTCAATGTTAGATCAATAATGCTTAGAGCAGTGTTTTGGAACGTTCTTGGCCACGTCAGGTACCTGTTTCTGCAGCAGGCTGAACTGTCCTGACATGCTCTCCAGGCGAACACGCGTGTGCTGCAGCTCTTCGTGGGCGGCTCCCACCATGTTGCTGTTGCTGTTAGCGGACAAACGGGCGTTCTCCAGCTGAGGGACACAGAGACGCACAGTCAGCTAATGGCAGAGGTTCACTGCTCTGAACTCCTTCCTAGAATCCTTTTTATTAATTTAACGGAGTCGCAATCGGCAATTCCCAAAGTATTTTCCTCAAATGGTCAATTAAGAAAATAAAGATTGGTTTAGATTTAGCTTCTTTCACACAAAAAGAAAAATCCAATGTCAAAAAGAGCTGTTGTGTTTATCCAGATTCCTTATTAAGTTCCCCAGTGGACAGTGGTTCAATGAAATTAATTTTCCTCCTGAATTTAGATCAATAAGCAGATAAACGCAACTCGGATTCTTTTATTAGGGTGTAAATAAATAATGCGCTTAATCGGATTAACTATTTAATAAGAAAAACCCACAACTACAAAGAATACTGAGCCTCTGCTTCGCCTCTAGGTGGCGACAGAGCTCCAGCAGCATCCAGACCCACCTTGGACAGGTAGGTCTTCTCCAGCTCCTCCTTGTAGATGCGGACCTGATCCTCGTGCTGGGCTCGCAGCTCAGCCAGGGCCTCGGCCAGCTTGCTCTCGAAATCCAGCCGCCCGCCGTCAATCTCCACCATGCGAGTCTCCATGCGACGCTTGGATTCACGCAACTCCTGTAGAGAAAAGGAAGAAGCGACATTAGATGCTGGAAAACACATTTAAATGCATGTTAGTGATGTTTGGTTTCTTGGTTTACAACAACTGATTTGTCCTTTTATTCTTTTATTAAACCACAGATGTGATTTATACTGATGTTTGGTTTATTTTATTTGGGTACGAAAACCTATTTTAAAGAATTCACCAGTAAAAACTTGTTATGGTTGATAATTGCAGTTATTAGTCAGTCGCTGTTCAGTAATTACTTGTCTAGAGATTTTATTTAAATCCACGGACCTGTAAACTACGTTTAATCAATCTGGAAAACAAAACACACATGTTGCCAGTGCGACTGGGACATGACCACAAATTTTAAAAATGTGACTATGATGCTACTTCTACTGTGTTTTAAATATTTATGTTAAAATACAGCTAATATGCAATGAAGTGGAGATGAGAAGCAAAGAAATTGGGTCTGCCGAGACAAATCTGAAGGGGGTAAAGCAAAACAAGTAGGTGGTTGGAAGTGAATCAATATCCTGTGGAAGATGGAAAGTAGGACAGATGACTGAGACGGTGGAATAAGAATAGAAGGGTGGAGGTGAAGAGTAGGAACCTCGTTGTAGATGTTCTTCTGGAACTCCATCTCCTCCTTCAGGGTCTGCAGGCGGTTCTCGGCGTCCACTCTCCTCAACATCTCGTCCTGCAGTTGCCTCTTGGCATCGGCCAAGTTTCCGTCCAACTGGGAGGGAGGAGAGGAAGGAGAGATGAGAGAAATGTTCCAAAAATCTAACGCAGCCCAAGGTGAAATCTGTGCAGCAGTGATCGAGTCATGAACTGTGTTTTTCAAGGCAAACCCTGCAGTTCCTACGTGTGACCAGTAGGTGGAGGAAGGCCACAACTCTATTTGCATGTGTCCTGGAGTGCAGTTCATTGATAAAACAAACAGAGGATTCAAACTCGTGTCCACAATGTCCTCATTCATAATCAACTGCCTGCAAGGTTCATATTAAATTGAACAGGAGGAAGAGAAAGTGTCCACACCAGGAAATCAACATCATCTCACATGTCACTGTGGTGATGTCCTCAAAATAAGGATTGATTTTCAACTTTACATTATTACTCTCTCACAATAAATGTAATTTTGTATAAATTGAGAGGGAAATAATGTATAATGTCGAAGTAATGTTAAAATAAGTGTTTCTATAGCAAGGTACGTTAAGAACAAGATTGACTACAACATTAGAAGGATTTGCTATAAAAATATGTTGTTTAATTTTATCATAGACTGTATAAAGATGGAAGATGCTTCTCCACTTTCCCCCCAGTGCCCAGAAATGAGCCCAAAATATCCCAGATATGAACGACCCCATCTTTCCCACTTTGGAGCCAATCGCGAGTTAGTCTTAGCTGTCAACGTTTCACAATGTGATATGTGCTTTGACGTTTAAGTCTGGACCATGTCCCATCCACTAACATGGAGGAGGCAGGGTTAATGACCTGGCTGATACTGCAGCCAGCTACCAGGTGGCAATCAAAACCAATTTGGCTTCACTTTGGGGCAGCAGCCATGACGTCCATCTTTATATACAGCCTATGGTTTTAGCCTGAATTACCCTGAGACTCGAGCTGAGCCACAACAATATGAACAAACAGGACTTTCTTTATTTTCTGAAAGACTTTCTTGTGTCATGTTTTTACCCTTGCCAGCTGGGCCTTGAGGTCCTTCACCTCCGCCTCCAGGGTCCGCTTCTCCCCCAGAGCGGTGTTGAGTGAAGCATCTTTAGAGTTGAGCAAGGCCTCCAGGTCCCTCAGTCTGGCCAGAGCCGCCTCCAGGTCCGACTCCTTCTTACTGTTCCTGTGAAGACACGAGACAATGTGGACGTTAGTTTGCTGCTTCTTCGAGGCTGTGAAGCGTCATTATCGCCTTCTGATGTATATTTCTGTCTAATCCCTGTTGGTGAGTTATAATCGTGGCCTCTCTTCCTCTTCTGGCAGTTGAGCATGTCTTTGTTTCTTATCAACATAAATTAATGAATCATTTGCTTTTGTGACTCATGTCTTCAGCAGTTTGGGAGGAAGACGATTGGGCCAGTTCCGAGCTTTGTGATTTATTCTCGTGGCTTCACAAACTCAAACGTTACCTCCGAGGAGGAGGTTATGTTTTCTATTGTTTCTTTGTTTGTCTGTTAGGGGGAAGGATTACACAAATACTACTGGATTGTTTATTCTGTTTTAACTTTATTTTACTTTTCTAATTCATGTTAAGCACTTAAATGTCTCTGTGTTTAAATGGTGCTGTACATTAATAGTTTCCTTGACTTTCCTGTGTAACAATATTTTTAATTAATCCACTAAAAGTAGTTCTGTACAAGGTTTATATAACCTGCTCTATTCGCCACACACAGTTAATGTGTTTCTTTGGTAACTTTGAGTCATGTGATCAGCTCGTACTTAATGAGAACACGATGCTGAAACCTGAGCGCTGAGTAACTGTGCTGCCGTGACAGAAGCGGCGAATGACACAAGCTGCCGTTGTACAGTCCTGTGAGTGCAGCAGTTGTCCACCGTTGATGTGAACTGACCTCAGGCCAACACATCAGTGCACTGTTATGAGCATTCTGCAATGAAAAGGGGCCTATTTAGCTCCATCTCAAGGGAACCTGTGTTGAATTAAAAGAATTCACGTTTGTTGCGCATGTGCTTGTGCATGTTTGCTCCTCCTCTCCTCTAAAGTCTCCACAGGAAACAATTGCGAGTACTGGGTTGAAGTAAAAAAAAAAAAAGAAAAACCTGGAGGCAGCCATGGAAAAAGAACACACTCCCAGCAGAAGAGGAGGAGAGAGAAGGGTGGAGAGAAAGGTTGTTAGTAATATTCTTCATGCACAGCCAAGGAGGAAATGGGCTCCCCGTTATTCTATTTGGCCCTGAGGCTAGACTTCATTGTCACTAATAATGGCCATCTGCTGGAGGAGATGGCTTCCAGGCTGCTTACACAGACCTCACAGTCCTCTGGTCACCGGCAGCCGGGTGCGAGAACAGCCAGAGTCTGGACGAACGGGCAGAGTGAACGACAAACTCCCTGTAAATATTCTTATGCTTAAGAGAGAGATAAAGTGGCTCAGTGAGAAACACGAAGGAGACTTTAATGACCAGAAGAAATTAAATCAAATCGAGAGCAAACATCGCGCTGATGCTTTGCAGATGTGCAATCACGCTTTGAGAGCGTCAGCGTGGAAACTCAAGGGGAAAAAAAATAGGAAAAGAAAGAAAGAAAGTTTGAGTGGGTCCAAATTAAACAAGTATGATAAATCCACATGAAGAATAAAACTAGACATGAATACCTCACTAAAAATAATAAACTCAATCTTAATGAAAGTTATAAAGCTCAGGTTCTATTCTACAGAGCTGCTGATTCCACTTTATGGTCATTTTGGAGACTGTAGTTTGTGGTGATGTTGACTTGTATTGTGATTTACTGAGAGGTGCTTCTAATATTCAGTCTACCCTTTATTTCTATGTAGTATCTATACTAGAGCAGGACTGTAGGATTAGACTGGGTTATCTAAGAAACCTGCATCTATACATTCTGTGGAAATGCAACAGTTACTTACTCCAGAGCCCATAATTGAATTTAAATGACCAGATGTTGGACCAGATGTTCGTACATTCCTATTGTCGCAGCATTGCACCAATTTGTATAAATAAACCTCACTCATAGCTCAGGCCAAACACAGTCCTCTACCATTTAGCAGCTGATTGTAAAAGTCTTGCTCAAGGGCAGATTGTCTGCCCCCATTTTTCTCCGCTCGACAAGTGGCTCTATGTTACTGTGAACACACAAGAAGAAAGAAGCTCAGTTTGTCACTGAGCCGTCAACGTTTTTCTGTTTTAAAAATATCAGCTCATAAAGAGAGACAAGAATGTGAGTCTTCACGACCCAGGTGTAGTTGAGATTATAGTTATATGCAGAAAGAATGTGTCAGGAAAACAGCCCAGAACAGACAGGAACGCACACACAGACACACACACACACACACACACCGGTTAGCACAGCTATCCTTATCACGATATTCCATTGACTTTCATTCATTGTGGACAGTCTAACCAAAACCTAATCCTTAACATTAACCATAACCACTGGACCCTAAGCCTCATCCAGCTCTTCAAATTAATGATTTACGTTAATAGGGACTTGCCTTTTGCCCCCATAGGAAAGATAGGTCCCATTATGTGACAGCAACAGATTTGTGTGCCCACAACATGAGAGATACACACACACACACACACACACACACACACACACACACACACACACACACACACACACACACACACACACACACACACACACACACAAACACACACACCTACAAACATTCCCTGAATTCTTGGCGCTACAAAGAACGAAGCCTACAGTAACGCGGCTCCCTGCATATGAACATGTTCAACAATCTGTCAATCTGTGTGGAGGCGGCAGATCAGCAGACAGGCAGATTAGTAACCAGGGTAAAATGAGGCATAGCTACTGCTGTAAAAACCTTTTACTGACTATTAACTCCTGGCTCCTTGAGGCGTGTGCAGCTCTGTAGGTGTGATGAAAAGAATGTTGTTGTTATAGTGGAACATTTAACCACAGTCCTGCTCATTAACACGTTTTGGACTCAAATAAAAAAAAGCCAAAAAGTGCCGAAAGAGGTCTGTTAAATGAGAACGAGACAGAGAGAGACGCCGTTTTCTGTTCTATTAAACTGGGTTGTACAGTGTGAAGCCATTAGAGATATATCCCATACACACACCTTTTCACTTTTGTTTAAAGCTGGAGATAAACCTCACTTGAAACCACACAGCTCTGTCTGTGTGGTTGTGCAGACTGATGAGCGCGTGCAGAGTGTGTGTAGGTGACTGCTGTGACGTTGATTAGCACTAATGGACACGGTGGATCGACTCCAGGAGCAACTTAAAGGTTAGAACAGGGTTTGATTCACTACGCTGCGAGTTTGTTTCCTCTTCATAAACAAATGTAGCGATGAACCAGAGAGAACACCTGACAACAAGAGGCCACAGAGCAACAATACACTAATGAGTTAAACCACAGATCTACTACGGTTGGATTACAAACAGAAATCAGTGGATCAGTCAAATGCAAAAACATCATATAATAATATTAATAACTACTTCAGTTATCTGATATGAACGACTGGTCTGTTCTGTTCTTTAACATGTTTGCTTTGCTCCTGGCAGCTCCAGGATGCTGTTCCTGGATCTTGGCTTAAAAGAACACTCGAAAAATCCTCTCCCTCTCTTTGTGTGTGTGTGGGTTGTACTGGTGCATGTGTGTCGACTGCCAAATGTGTGTGTACCACCGTGTAGGTTAAGTGCATTTGTGTACAGAGTGCGTCTGCCTGCTTGTCTCACATCAATTTGATGTGTTGTAAAATCCGTACGCCAGCATATACAGCACGACTGTATGTCTGTGTTCTCATATATGATTTACATAATCAAATGCAGAGTGTGTGTGTGTGTGTGTGTGTGTGTTTTGCAGCCATTTGCTTGGGAGTACCCGTTTATATAATCCAGTTGGAATTGTATAATTACAGCGGTCCAGCGTAAATATCCTCCGACACTCTGTTTACATTCTGTTCCACTGAAGCCTCAAAGTGTCTCAGTCTGGGCTCAGGACACATGTGGAGTCACTTCAGTTATTATTCAAGAATTACACTTTTCATATAAATCATATAAATAATACACAGACGGCATGAGAGCGAATGTGATTCTGGGAAACGACGTAAAGAAGGCAGCAAAAAAAAGTCAAGATAAGGGAAATCTGTTGCAAGTGAAACAAGGCAGCAGCTTCATATGCAAACTTGAGGGACATTTGAGCCAAAATGGCAGCACTGCACAGAAACGGAAAAAAATGCTTTTTTATTGTTGTTTGACTGTAAACCACACGTCCCGACCTTCTTTCTTTCTAAACGCAAATGTCTGCTCTCTTGGAGAAAACAAATGAAAAGTTAAATCGTTCCATCAGCTACAATATCAAAGCTTTACGAGGCTTTAAATCAGTTACAGAGCAAAATAAAGTGACGATTTTCAAAGCACAAAGAGAAAATGGGAGCTATTGGACAGAGACAGAGTGAGATGGGGGAGAGGAGGGCCGTCTAGTGAAGGAGGGGGTGAGATGGAAATGCAAAAAGAAAGAGACAAAAAGGTGAAGAGAAAGAGGGAGAATAATGGAGACGAGAAATGTGAGGAGGAGGAGGAGGAGGAGGAATGTGTTGGCTCGGCTCCCAGCCTCAAGGATGACTCACAGCTATCTTTGTCCAGCCCAGTAACGAGAAACGAACCCCGCCTCGAGGAGTGAAAGAGAGAAAAAAGCCCACTCGCAAGCCCCCCCCCTGTTTTGCTATGCCGTTGCCACGGCAACCCGGGCCTTGTCATCAGACCTGCTAGGATGCCATTTCCACCGCACTGTGGACGCAGTGGAATAAAAAAGACGGAGAGATTTCTCTGTGGATAATTTTGAAATATCTCAAGATGGAGAGGATGTCGGGTTTTTTTCCTACTCGCCTGGAGGAGGTTCTGAACTATACGACTGCAGCCACACGCAGACAACACTGGGCTTCACGAGAGGCCGGAACCAAAACAAAATCATCATTTAGCAAAATAAGTTCATTTATTTAAGAGCCGACTAACGTTTAAATGCTGAAAGTAAGAAGAAGAATCTCGATTTTTACTTATATTCTGCTCATATTCAGGTTCATGATTCGAATTAGGGTATCACTTTAAAAAGTTTACTAATGTTCAGAAAACACATCACTCTCCTCTATCGCTGCAGCTCCTCTTTTCAGCCTCTGTCAGAAAACACTTGGTTTTCGTTCCTGTCTCTTTAAGCCCCCCCCTTCCTGATGCAGCCCAGTCTGCTCTGATTGGTCAGTTGGCCCACACTGTTGTGATTGGTCAACCACTTCCAGAGCATGTAGTAAATGTCGGCCTCCGCTCTCGCCCTACCTGGCTTTGTTGTGGGGGGGGGGGGCGTGTCAGACTAGCAGCTAGTGGTGCAATATTTAAATGTGGGTCATGGTGTGAGTGACGAGGTGTGTCAGGATCTTCAGCAGCAGGATTCTCTTTGGGTAAGAGAGGAGCTACCGTTGCTGCAGACTTTGGACCTGTTAATGTCGCAGATCTTTTTACATTCACAATAAAAGACACTAGAGGAAAGAGAAACTGAAAAAAGCACCAGATGTCTCCTTTAAGATTTAATAGCAGCAATAATTCCAGAAGTTGTGTGCAGAAATATGTTTCCAGGTTATTTACCAGATTTTCAAACACAAGACACGAGTCTCTGCAGCTTCATTGTGTGATCTTTGCACTGATGGAGCTGCCAGATGTGTCCAACCTTCTTTACAAATCCCTTTTAGCTCCTGAGGGTCAACATGCTCTAATCTAACAGGCTGTGCTCCGCTCACTCGATGGCTCCTAATAATGTGAGGACATATTATTGGCTGCAATTGATCATGTTTAAAAAAAGGTTATTTCTCCCAGGAGGAGATGAAACACGTCCTCATTACCTCTCCAGCCACAGTGACTCTAAATTATTCACAGACTGTCAACACGAAATATTATTTATCTAAAGCCATCTTCAGACTGAACTGAAAAAGTCCAGAAAATTGGGTTTGGACATTTTCAAGAGTTTGCCTTTCATTTACATTGTAATTTCATTTGAATGTCTACAGGTAAAACGTTGATATTTTCACGTAATTTGAACGAATTGAGCTGATCGAGCCTTTCTCGTTCTCACTGATAGTTCACCAACATGTTCCTATTTGTGGCAGAAGCTGCGAGGGACTGAGGCTCCTGGGAGCTGCCCACTACGGGGGGGGTCAACACTGTGCACATCTGCTGAAGTTGTGGAGAAAAAGAACGAGACAACCGCCCCACCCGGGAAACTGAGGGTTTCCCTGCCAGCGTGTTTAAAAAAAAAATCAAAAAAACATCACAGACTCTCTGAAGTGAGTTGCTATGGTTACCAACAACTCAACACCTCGTTTGTTTCCTGTAGTTCTACACAAAGAGTTCCTCTGACATGAAGTACAAGTGTTCAATGATCCATATGGTATGTTACATAAATATACACACACGCACACACGATCTGGCAAGCATATGTGGGCACATGTCGGGGGGGTTTCCCCAATGACTCACTAAGGAGTGGAAAAATAGGTGTTTCGGCCAAATTCTATATAGATCATTTTAAATGTTCCCTTTTCCGATTATAGCCCAACTTCCATCTTTCCATTTCCACCACGTTCAGTTTAAACACTCACAAAGCAGCTTCATGTGAAGAACACTGCAGGGAAACGGTGACTAAGAGGAATAACAGGGTTTGAGTAAACAAACACAGGGAACCAGCGCTGGAACAAGGAGTACAGTACAATATTGTGTAGAAGGGATATTACAATAAAACATATGAGAATCATCTAATTATCATTTATTCTAACTATTATTTTATTTGTCTATGTTTTTAAGAAAAGTAAATTGAGACGTCTTCAGATTTCTTGTCCAGTAGCCAAAACCAAACGCTCCAAGTAAAATACATTTTCAGATCAGACCAGTATCTGTGGACAACTGTTGATATTCTTGTTACAACTGTGCAAATAAAATGGAACAATAAATTCAATTTTGAAATAATGACATTTTTTTAAGGAGAAGGAAAAAAGAGGAATCTATAAATTTTATAAAGTTTCATTTAGATTAATTACATCCTTGTTTTCATCCCTGTCCATTGCTTAGTTTGTTAGTTGGGGCTAATGAATAAACTCATCAAATTTGGTTGCAGATTCAGGAATTACTAATTACTTTCTTGAACATTGAGAGATATGATAATGCATATTTGGGGGCCTGATTTCTATATAATAATGATAATCATTTAATTCAAACAGCACTTTTCAAGCAAATAAGCACAAAGTGTATTCCAAGGTCAAAACATATTCAACATTTAAAGATTACAAAAGGTAACAACGAGATTTAAAAGTAGCAACAGAATCTAACAATCTAATCTGATCGAATAATCTGTGGAAGGCTGTTCCAAAGTGGAGGAGCCAGAACTTCAAAGGCTCCGTCAACTTTAGTCTTTGACCTGGACTCCGATTGAGGACATGGACCGGCAGAACTAAGGAGCCCGATGGGTCCGTGAGTGAGTCAGGGGCTCAGTTATTCATTTAAATCCTTGTAAGTGATTACAAGTTTTTTTTAAGCTAATTCTAAAAGAGTTAGTGCCGTTTTAATGGGTTTAAGAGGAACTGTTGGGCCTTGAGAAGATGTATGGACTGTAAATCTCCATGAGGCCTGCTAGCTCACATCAACTCTGATTTTCCAAATGTGTTGTGCAACTCCGACGCAGATATGCAGCAAAGTAAACATAACAGGCTGGCACATGAACATTTCCTGTGTCTCTACTGGAATGAAGAACACATCAAGGATTGTGTGTGTGTGTGTGTGTGTGTGTGTGTGTGTGTGTGTGTGTGTGTGTGTGTGTGTGTGTGAGAAAAATCATCAGTAACCAACAACAGCGCAGCCTTTGCCAGAGGCCACCCATGCTCATCCACATGTGGCAGATGGGAACAGAGTTCTCAGTGTTTCCAGTTTCAAAGCCGAGCAAATGTCGAGCGGCGCTGATGAGCTGATGAGACGGCTACAAAGGGGGCGGGGGAGCCGGAGAGAGACAGACAGAGAGAGACAGACAGAGAGAGACAGAGAGAGACAGGACGGGCAGTGTTCATCTGCTCATGGTTTTGTTTAAGCTGTCACCAAAACAAACTGTGTTGACTGAAAAGAATTAGATGTCCTCTCTCTTTGTCCCATTCAAGCCTTGAAAAAAAAATGTACATTCGATAAAACAGTGTCAGGCGGAAGGTAGAGAAACAAAGCATGGTGCCGCTCCCGCTTGTAAGTGTGTGTGTGTGTGTGTGTGTGTGTGTGTGTGTGTGTGTGTGTGTGTGTGTGTGTGTGTGTGTGTGTGTGAAACACCCCTTGTTCCTCCCTGCATGATTAGTTGATGATTCATCAGGGGGTGAGTCAGATGCTGGTTGAGCCACTTTTCACTGGTAGTAAATTTGATTATCTGAAAAGATAAAAGGCCGCTTTGCCTTTTCACTTTTCCATTTTTCACAGTGTCGTTAAATAAACCTGAAATCGGCAAGTTAAACAATGTTAGTGACGAATCCAGATAACAACTGCTCTCGTTAACGGTTGCCATGCCGACTACAAACTCTCAGTTGATCCGAACAAAAGCAAACTTCATCAGCCCACATCTTCCCATTTCCGTTCCTTAGGTTTTCTCATGTGACCATGTGTAATATGTGTTTAAAAAGTATTTCTACTTATCTTCTTAATGCAGCTTTGCATCATTTTATAACTGGTTCAACTGCAGAGCCTCGACACTTTGACTGTGCAGGAACATCTTGCTCTGCCAGTAACAAGTGTTGCTCTGCTCAAGCGTCATATTTGATTGTGAACTGGTAATCCACATTTTTCTCTCACAATTTGTATCAGAAGGTTTAATTCTCATTTGTATTAATAAGAAAACTCCCTGATGTTTTCTCCACCTTCACTAACGTCCATTCAACAACAACAACACTGAGACAAGCTGTTCTTTCCAGCAGAGCTAAAATAAAATACTCTGCAAAACGTCTGCTAACGTTAGATTTGAGCTACAGAAAATCTTTTTTTCGAGAGTTTATGAGGATGTGACGACTTCTGGTCAACATTTGTTGCCTTACGCTACCCTACAAGGAATAAAAAAGGGATTTGCTGCCTGGAGAATAACCAAATTGTGGTTGTGGGACGAGCCTCAGCATCGAGCGCTCTCACGCGAGGCAAGGAAAAAAATGGACTGGCATTGAAAAACAGGCAGGAAACACAGGGGAGCTCGGTGGGGAGTGTGCAGCAGATCTGACAAGAGGAAGAAAACACCACAGGTCCAGAGCAGAAGTTATTTTCTGCATCTGGACGTCGCACACGGTGCCGCCTGAGCTGTAAAACACTGAAAATTACGCTTAATCATCTATCCCGAGCTTTCCTGTCATTGTCTTCACTCGGCACTGTTCCCTGTGGCAAACAGACCACACCCACCTGGCAACTCGTTAAACAAACAAAAAACATGCAAAGTATTTTTCAAATTCTTGCTGGGCCAGAAGCGTGTGAGCCAGTGTGCGGAAAAAGTGTGTGTGTGTGTGTGTATGCGGAAATATAAACTATATTCAGGTGTGTGTATCAAACGCATTTCAAAAACAGGAAAGTGGCAGCGTATAAAAAATATAGATTTATGAAGAAGGGTAGAGCTCAAACCCCTCATTTAAATCTGCTTTTTAAATTTGCCTGATTTGTGTCATCGAGATCCATGAACTACTCTTTACTCTTTTTTAGAAATGCCCTGTATCTTACATTGTTAAAGAAAGAGAGAAACAAATCCTGGATCCACCCACTGATCCAAATCTGCACCAACATTTTACGAGCCATACCACATCCTTCCACCAGGTTTTGTGGTAAACCATCCAGTAGTTTGAGTAATCTCGCTCAGAAACAAACTGTCCGCCACATTTAAATCTGCTAGATCTAGAATTGGATCTTCAGCGAATTAAACACACTCTTAGATATCTGTCCCCTAAATGTGCCTGATGTTTTAAATCAAGATCCACGAATTATTATCTGGGAAATTGATGAAGTTAAACAAAGTTAAAGAAAATGAAAAGTATTCCTGGATCTGACAAACATGGCGGTAAAAAGTTAAAATGATGCTAATGATCATCTGCAGTGTTTTTAACCATATAGCCAACAAAAGAGCACAGTACTGGAACTGGAATCACATCAAGATGTAAAAATGTTGAATCACATTTCCTCAAACATTAAGAGTTAATGCAAAACATGTGAGACGTCACAGACTGAAAATATAAAGTGTTTTCTTATTGCTCTGTATTGATGTTATAGTAGAACTGAGACAAACATCCCATTCAGCTCAAACGTATTCCAGAGTAAATGAGCTCTGGAAACGGAACAATCGTTATGGAACGAACCGAATGTGACGGGAACGGTTAAAGTTGCAGAGCGACCACGATACCCACTTCCAAAGAAAGGGGAGGGTCTCCGAGTAGAGAGAGGGTGAGCGAGCATGAAGAGTCAGGAGAGAGAGAGAAAGAGAGCCACCATCTTAAAGTGATTTAGCCCGTTCATCAGGGGTTTGGCCGCTGCTGAAGGCTCTATGGAAACTGTAACACTATAAACTACACTCCAACACACACACACACACACACACACACACACACACACACACACACACACACACACACACACACACACACACACACACACACACACACACACACACACACACACACACACACACACACACACACACACACACACACACACACACACACACACACACACCACATTTTTACAAGCAACATCTGTTTTCCATCGTTGAGATTTCTGTTCAACACTGAGGAGAACAAATAGTCACCGGACCCGTCAGCCACACGCTCTCAACAGGCCTTGTCCAAATGAAGTCTGAACAAAAGGGTCGAAGCATTTAGATAAAAACTTCGTTTTCTAGTGCTGCTGTGATAAAATCTCTCCATCAAACAATCCTACACAGACATACTGGTCTCAGAGTTTGTGTTTGCAGATATCCAAACTTTAAATTTTACAGAATAAAAAATGCTTTAAGTTAATTTTCCTAATTCAAGTTCTTGTTGGGCCTTGGTGCAGATATGTCTAGTTTTTTTTAGATATCAAATGTTTTACTCCCTAATATTTTTGTCAGGCTCTGATCTGGCTCTATCCTTTAAGCTAGTAAGTAAAAAAAAGAATTCATTAAAATAAAATAATCAGTTCTATAAACCACCTGGAAACTATTTTATAAAAAAAAAAAACTCTTCTATAAATTCTATAAATACTCTTATCACAAAGCACTAGACTGGATTTTTAATATTATTTAACGTTTTATGAATGATTTAATTTTACATCACTGCTGGAAAACACACACAAAAAAAAAAAAACCTCTCTCAGCTCTTCTCTCCCCTCGCATGACTCAAAGTGACAGACAATTGTCTGCTGTCACATGATACAAGCTGAGATCAGCATAGGGGAGCAGGGTTTCTCCCCGAGGCGGCGAGCAGAACAGAGGACGTGATCAAACAGCCTGAGAGGAGCTGTACAGTAACAATGACATCAGCTGTGGACGCTGATCTTCTGCCTGGAGCACGGGCCGTGACGCCGAGCTTCAATTTCACCCATGAAATATTAACCTCCTTTAAAATACATGGAGCTCGTTGACTTTCGCCAAATTCAAACTTTTGCTCCACATTTACACCCCAGACTGCGCTAATGACAAATTATGGAAGATTACTGGGGCCAGGTTTAAGGAAAAAACATTTTTTTAATACATTTTGCAATTCAAGGGTTAGGGGTAAAAATGTTGAGAATAAAGTCAAACAAAAATCTGAGGAGAATAAGTCTTTTTATTTTCGCATTTGGAGAATAAAGTAAAGATTTAGGTCAAACATTTAAGAATATATCGATTACGGAGGTTAGCACATGACACGACTTCCTCTTCAAAATTCCCTGTGTTGGTGAAATTGTGTTTCAGAATCGGTTTTAGTCACACATTATTTTTCTTTTAGCTGATGAACGCAGTGTGATAATCAGAATTAGGTCTTTGAAGAGATTGAGCCAAGAACCGTGTTCAGGACAAACCACGCGAGTTTGGACGAGATGGCTGCAAACTGAAATAGCTGCTAATGGACAAACGCCACGATGGCGATGTTTACACAAACACTCCGACGTGTTGCAGCTCGTCTTACTTTCACTCACTTGATACGATGGGTGAGAGGAGTTCACTTTATTCTAAAAATGAAAAAGGGAAGAATTCTTCCTCCTTTCTTTTCTTATGCGTTGCCTCAATACATATTAAATAATGAAGGAAGTAATCAGACTTAAATAAATGTGTTAAAATAAATGTGTGTGCTCCAGAGGCGACTGTCTGCAGTGGATATTTTTATCCATCTGTGAAACAACCAACACAGAATCACAGCAACACGGCGAGCTTCATTTTTCATCCCACTAATTACACTGAGCTAATAACAGCTCGTTAAAGTCATTCATTCTGTACAAACCTCACATGATCAGTCTGAGAGATGTCAGGAGGACGATGCTCCAGTTTTATCTGATGTGACGGAGGAAAACTTTTTTTCTAAGTATAAATCATGTATTATTGCTTCAAACCTATTTCTTATTCTTTATAATGATAATGTCGCTGTGGCAGAGTCAGTCTGAGATTCTGAAGTAAAGCTACTTCCTCCACTTTCCAAGTAGTTAAAGGTATTTTCAAAGTATAATGATGCACTTGACTATAGCGGAATAAAGCTTCAGTTTAAAAGAGAAGGGATTTAAAGACCGAACTGCTCGATCAGAAGAGGAATACAGTCTTGGTCTTTTCCATATTAGGAAGAGACTCTGAACACAAACATTTAATCTCAACAAACCCGACGTGAGCAGCTTGGATTTCTCCTGGTTATCCATAACATGGTCCAAAGATAGCTCGGATGTATACTGCCGTTACCGTAGAGACGTTTAAAATGTCCCTGCAGTTTAAATATAGGAACTTTACTCACTGAAACTTATGACTCATATTAAACCACTTCACGTGACGTCTGCGGCTACCACTCCATCCCGCTCTTTGTCTTTTACTTCCCCTTTTTTCTCCTCGATACAGGTTTGGCTAATATTACAAATTCTGTTTATCACACTGTATGTGTTGCTTAGTGTATGACGTCTTTTGAAAGGATTTCTGCATTTTCTCTGATGTCAAATGACTCTGCAGGAGACTCCAGCTCACAAAAAACAAAAAGCCTTTTTAGCGCATTTACCTGAATTAAAATAACCTGTATACCTGCGAATTTTGGTGATTAAGACGTCATTATTAAACCATTATGACAAAGAAATGTGATCGGGGCATAATAATTTACAGCGTCAACATAAACTTTAAGATAAATTACTATTAAAAAAACACAAATATAAAGATTCAATTCAAGTTTTCGTGAAGTCTTTTGAAAGGCTCATATCTAACATTTGCCATAAATACTAGAAGATAAGTGGTGCAAGAGAATATTCCCACTGAAGGAAATGGGGGTGTATAAAATGATAAGGGCATTTCCTGCTGTGCTCCTTGATAGCAGTGCCCTGGCCCCAACGTGACTATTCAGCCCTTGAATACAACACATGAGCATGTACAGTACATCAGTCCATCCCTAAATCTTTTAATTATATTGAGTTTAACGCTGCAGCTGCACTTCAACAAGTTCGGCCACGTTTTGGCTACAGCAGCGATTATTCTTTTAAAACATTGTCTGTTGTATATATACCAAAAAAATGTCTGAGTGCTTCGTCCACCTGGTGCCACGCCCTAAACCACACGGTGCAGAGGACGGGCGTGGCAGAGCGAGCGCAGCTAAATCCACGATTTCATGCGTTCAAAGCAGATTTGATCAGGGAGAGGCCTCGGCTGTTTACTCTGCAGCAACTCAAGAACAGTCCCACCCTTATCAGCCAAACTCAAAGAGAGCAGATCAGAGTTGAGTATTTCATACCCACAGAAATGGAGTTCGCTTTTCATTTTAGACACTTTGGACAGTGAGTGTGAAGACATACACATGCCACAAATAATAATAGTTTGTTTATAAGCATGATTACGATCATGAAACCTGATGGAAGGATGTGAAGTGCTGAAGTGCTTGGTGCTGCCCCTCGGTGCTGAGGGAAACTTGCTTTAACTTAATTATGAGAGAAGGTGTTTTTCAACATTTTCACAATTCTCCCAGGGAATAATTCATGGATTTTGAGGCGATGGCATGCGAGACTCATTCTAGTTTACATACGTATTTGTAGTGAGTTGGATGTAAGTCTCGCCACTCCTCTGTCTGGGTGGAGCATTCGAAGAACAAGTCCAGCCAGTGACACTGAGGAGCCAGTTCCTCCACATAGGCTAACGTTTCATAGCTAGCAGCAAAACTGGAGGTTAGATCGGGCACGAGGCGCCAAACAAGTGCAGTATGGAAACATCGTGTAGCTCCAGGACTCATGTTTAGTCTTTCTAAGCATTTTTGCTTCCTCAACTTACATACCTGGCTTCACTCGTCATTTTACAACACCACATTCCGCCCTCTGCCAAATTATGTGGAATCTCTTTTCCACGGTTTTAAATTATTAACGAGTCAGACAGTGGCGTCAGGAGACACGGCCCAACAGTTTGCCTCGGGAGGGAGAGCATGTGTTTGTTGGAATAGTTGTGCATACAAAGACGGGTCTGTGAGAATTCGCCGCGTCGTGCCTCTGGGCGAAACAGGTGTGTCCAGTCAACTGCTCTGAGCTGAGGGCTCCACCTGTTCCTGTGTGTTCCGTCAAACTCGGGGACGTCAAACAAAGAAAATCAACATATTGTGAGACACAGCGCTCCAGTGTTTACTGTGTCTGTTACCATCTGAAGCTCAGTGCGCAGTCCAGAGAATCCCTTCAGTGTGTATTAATAAACCTCACTTCCCGTTACAGTGAGTCCACAGTCAGCCCATTCCAGAGGCCTTGAGAAGAAAAACCTCTGAGTCACCACCCCCGTCGTTCCAACCAAGACTCCCAGAGATCCATGGCAACCAAACAACAAACAGGCTGGCTAAAGTCTAACCGATAAAGCCGGCCCAGGCTGGACTCTGATTTTCTTTCCACCACACGTGCGTCATTACGATCTACTTCCTAGGAAACTACTGCGGGAGCCTTTCTCTACTCCTGCAGTTGAAGAAACAGAAGGAGCACAGTGACATGGAGGATATTATGGAGATTAAAGATAAATAAGTGATAAAACGTTTCTCTCAACACACACTGGCCTTTATCCAGAGAACACAACAGAGTAAACATCCTCACCCACCTACAGTGCGTGTGAGCAAATTTACAAACCGTGGATTGATGACCACCACTGACGCCACAATGAAGGTCGACAGCCTTATAGGCAGCTGCAGAATATAATGAGCCACATTAAGGACACATTTCCTGCAGAGCTCAATATCTTAAATGTATATTTATATGTGCAGCAGGCATGAGCCCCTCCCACTGAGTTATGTACATTCACTCAACATGTTTAACAGTCCTGAGTCAACAATGTCAATCTTAGAGAAAAGAACACAACAGCACTAAAACCGATCCTGTGTGCAGTCAGTGAACACACACACTGTTTCAACAATCAAAGTTTTTGAAACCTGAGTGTTTAATGTGTCTTTTTTCTTTATTCTGTTGCTTCTCCTCTCTTTTAAAAAAAGAGAGAATCTGCTAAAAGGGAAACTGTGAATACAAGTGAACACAGTAGAGGAGAAAACGACTTCTCTCACCCGAGGGAAACTTTGCCAGGACGGTCATAAATTCCTCCGCAGCCACTACAGGCTGACGTTCACGTGTGTATCTGGAGTTACAGCCGAGGATAAAACACAGATTTTTGGTTTCCTTGGAAATTACTGTGGGAGCTGTCGCTGCTCTACTTCTCTCTGTAGCTGCTCTGCTTCTCTCTGTAGCTGCTCTGCTTCTCTCTGTAGCTGCTCTACTTCTCTCTGTAGCTGCTCTGCTTCTCTCTGTAGCTGCTCTGCTTCTCTCTGTCGCTGCATGTGAGAACGGAAAGTTTCCAGAACTTTTCCAACCCCCTGGTAAAATGTCCAAAAAATGTGAGAGTGACAAATTTCCTGTTGTTGTGAACGCGTCTGACTGGAACAATCTCTTACTGCGTTCTTCGTCTATGAAAAAAGCAAACTTTGGAAATTGTCCAGAGAATTGAGTCATATCTTAAAACTGGGATAGTGAGCCTAACAGTTTATTTTATGTCTTTATATTGATCTATACTTGTGTCAGTATTGTGTAAAATCCTCAGTTTCTTTAAGCAGCAGACTCGCACGCTGTAATCAAAGACATTCTATCATTAGAGAAGTCATTTATATTTAAGGTGTATAAAAGGTGGAGTCCATTTATCTGGAGGTGTGTTATTTCTAACACCCCCGCAGGCCTGAAGTGACATAATTGCACTTGTCAAATGAATGAACCATATGAACTTTAACCAGCAGGAATGTCACCTACAGTGACTCCTCACTGCATTCCCGCTGGGAAACTAGAGTGTTGCACTGCCTCAGTCGTGCTGAACAACCACAGGTGTGAACCGCACAAAATGTATTATTACAGCGTTCAGAGACATGTTTACGTGTTGTGACTGCAGCTCCACCTTAACCACTATGACGAGGTGGTTTGGCACATTACACACAGACAAGAATGTTGAAATGCTGTTGACTCTGGAACATTATGAACCAGGGACGCTGGAAGTCGGGGAGAGCTGAGGCTGCTGAGACAAAGTGTATGAGGGGACGTCACAGCAGCACAACCTTAAGGATTTTTGTATTAATCCGAATTGACAAGAATATTTTAGACCAGTTTATAGAACATTTTAAACTTCAACAGCCGACTTTGGCTTTAATTGCTTTAAGGCCATTCAATAAATCTTTTATGAGACTTTATTATCTCACCTTTGTGTCTTAACTAACAGAGCAGTAACTACTAATTTTGTTGCATGTAATCCAATACTGCTTGATGCATAATGAGCTGTGTGTGGCTGAATCCATTTTTGTGACATCACTGTCCCTTCATGCTCCTCCTACCTGGCTTTCAGCTCCTTGTGCTCCTCCCTGATCTTGCTAAGCTCCAGCTGCAGGCGCGCTCGCTCCCTGGCCACCTGGTCCAGGGTCTTGCGGGCGTCGGCCAGCTCCGTCTCGTAGGCGCCCTTCATGCCCGACAGATCACGGGTGACCAAGGACTCGGACTCTGTGATGCGCATCCGCAGCCCGGCATTTTCAGACTCCAGCGAGCGCACCTTGTCGATGTACACTGCCAGACGGTCATTGAGGTTGCACAGGTCCTCCTTCTCCTGCAGCCTGGTGATGCGGGCAGGCGAGAGGGTGCCGCTGGCACCGCGGCTGGTGCGTTTCTGGCTCGGGGTTTCCATGGCAATAATGGCTCAGCAAGAGGTGCAGAGGGGGTGAGTCACTGGCTGTGGAAGAGGAGAGCGAGAGAATCAGAGTTGATGAAAACTACAGTACAGGCCTGTCTTCCCCGGTATGATACACAAACCCACAGTCTGAGTCACATGTTACACTTTAATGGAGTTTCTATGAGGAAGTGTCTCCTTGTCTGGGCCACACGCCTTCACCGATGAGTCTGCTCATAGTTCTGAATGAGATTCTCCAAGATCCTTTTTCCAAATCAGGAAGCACATCTATAAAACTTGATTTAATGTCTCTACTGGACTCGGAGTGCATGGAGTTAAACAGGACTGGCAGAGGTCGCCCACAAGTATGTGAACACAATTATTCTAAATGGAATGCACTGGTTTTCTTGCCCTGTCCTACTCCTACTCCCCCTGACACCTTCCCTTATTCACACAGCTATTTCCACTGTCACAACCTACACTGCCCCTGGCTCCACTGAATCCTTGCAGGAGTTGTTCAGCCACTTCATGCAGCTCACTACTGAGAAAACATGTTTCCTACAAACAGCAACTCCCACCTTCAGCTCACTCACAAGACAATGAAATACTTTCATAATTACTCTGAAAACATGAAGCCACGACCAGGGACAGAAAAATAAACAAACATCTGTCTTTCTCTGTTTTCTCAAAAATAGCTTTTGGAGAAATGGAGGCAAAGCACAAAAAAAAAAAAAGAGGTTTAAGTCGCTGCACAAGTCATAATACCAAAGTGTTGACTCATAATATACACAAATGCTGCAGGATGTCCTGATAAGGAAATGGATTCCCTGTGTGGCTGTTTAGATGAGCACTAACAGGGAAATGAATAAAAGAGGGTGTTTTATTTTTCATTTTCTAATTCTGTATATTTGTTTTTATAGTTGTAATCATAAGCATTAAATTAAAATAAGCGCCCATTTTGAATTTAATATGCCTCCAACATTGTAAAAGGTACGAAAAAGTTATTTATTCCACCAGAGCTCTAACCTACAATCATAGAAGAATTCAGTGATATTAATAAACGTACGAGCCCTGTTATTATCCACTGTGACGGAAAGGATTCGACCTAAGAGCTTTTTCATTCCTCTGCAGCTCCTCCACTCACAACCTTACAGCCATTTCCCAGAGAACAGCAGGAAAGCCTTCTCCAGTTTGGTTCACGAGTGGGTGGACGCACCAAACTTTGCCATCCATCCCCTCACCGCCCATTACCAAGAGTGCGCACAAGGACATGCACGCCCATGTGGGTGGGATGGCGCGCATGCAAACGACGTGTGCACACGCCCACAGGGGCAAACCCGTGTACTCACAAGTACTCTCTGGACTTACTTTGAATAAATGAAGCATCCATTTACGCTCCTGAAACGTGCCCAAGCATTAACAGGTGCTGTCTGATGTCCCGCTCTTGAACAGCAGGCATTAACCGAAGCTGAAACTTTTTTTGAAAACTTATTCCACAGCGCCTCTTGCCAGAAAGGATAAAAAAAAATGGCTCGGAGCAGAGTGAACAAGGTCGAACAAGCAACAACATCATGAGCACATTCTTTGCACAACAGTAGCACTGTTTGTCAGTGACCAACACGAAGTCTCAGAGGGAGACGGGAATCTGTGGAAGCTCTCTGAACCTTACCTCTGCTGTTTGAGAACCTCTCCACTGCAGCTGCTGAGAGGGAGTGTGTGCAGGAGCTGTCTGGAAGTTTGTCTGCTGGTGTGAGAGTGTGTGTGTGTGTGTGTGTGTGTGTGTGTGTGTGTGTGTGTGCCCTACCCCAGAGGAGTGTAGAGAAGAGGATCCGTTGAATAATGCAGTCTTGCTCTCTTGCTGGTGGGTGTGTGCTCCTTTGGCTCGTGCCCTGAACTGCTTTGCTGTCGCTCACTGCACATGTACCTTCTACTGGAAAAGGGAGAGAGGGGAGGGAGCACGAGAGAGGGGAGGGTGGGGCAACGAGGAGGAGTCAGGATACACAGACTGTTTATGTGTGTGTGTGTGTGTGTGTGTGTGTGTGTGTGTGTGTGTGTGTGTGTGTGTGTGTGTGTGTGTGTGTGTAAACAGCAGCTGCTCAGCTTTATCTCTCCCTGCTCTGTCCATATCTTTTCCTGTCTCATTTCGCTCACAGCACCCTCGCAGACACACTGACCTCAGCGACTCAGTGCAAGTGGTCTGTCAGTAACACGCAGGACACGGCGATGACACTGAGCAGCTCCCAGGTGGATGCAAGCGTGTGACTCTCACCCTCCTGCTATTAGACTGCATTCTTTACCTTAGCCCCCCATTTCTGGTGAAATCCAGATGTGACAGCCGACTCCAGAGCAAATACACGGGGCAGGAATTCATGTTTCAGTTCCATGTTGAAAAAAAGGAAACTCCTCACTGCTGTGGAAGGGATCAGAGATCATCTCAGACACACAACCCTGCAAAGAAATCTAAGTAAATCTGAAGTACATACAGATCCTTCATCTTCTCATCTGTTTGTCTGCTGCTGTCCATGGCAGAAAAATAACCTGCCAGCGAGCTCGTCCTCTGAATCCAAGGAGGAAAAAGTCCACAAATGTTTGATATTATATTCCCAGTGAGCGATAGAATAGTTCCCACAAGTCATCCTGAAGGTCCAAAGGTCCAACACTCAAACCCAGGCGGATTCTGGTCTTATATTTATTTCCTCGGGGTGGAGTTAATGGAATCACAGGTCCAATCAAGTGCTGATGCAGAGGAACAAGTCGTTTTCTATGTGTGTCCGTGTGTGTGTGTATGCATCTCCGCACCATGGAAATGCCAGTTAGTCCATCATGTGTGTGAGTGTGTGTTACTGTGTATATGCGCATGTGGTTAAACAAGGGGGCAAGACAGCATCTCTGTTTTTGGGCATGAGGCAGGCTCAGTGGCTAAAGGGAGTATCCTGGCTGCACCGTGGCCTTCCAGTGGAAACAGTCAGTCTCTAAAGCAGCGTTTCTGAGTCACTCGTCCATTTGCTAACAACCCAGGGTTTTTTTTTTTTCCAGTAGCCTCCTTCTCTCTACCGCTCCTTCTTTCTCTCTATTTCAGGCTATTCAGGCCCTGTGGTGTTTCCATGGGAGTCACACTGAGACAAGAATACTTGGCTGGCGGGGCCACGTTCCTCAATGAGCTTTTCTATGAATCTTTAGTTTTCTCGTGTTGTCTGTGCCCAAACAAACAAACGATGAAGTCTCATTACAGACGCGATCACGTCAGAACAAGAGGCAAGTTAGATCTTAAAGCAGAAAAGGTCGATAAACATATGTCCCTACATTACAGAACAAATCTGCAGGTGATTTATCAGTAATGAGCTCATGGTCTGCACATATTGGATTTTAAGAACAAATCTAATGCCTTCCTTACTTGTTTGTTTCTAGTTGTACTTTCATTAAAACTGAGAAAAGCCCTAAACACATTTAAGAAGTTGTTATCAGCAAATGTTTGGCCTTATTGTCTTGAAACGTAAATCTAAAATAGTCGATTACTTTTCTTGAATGCGTTTACTCCTGTTTGATCTTTGCTTTTATCAGCCAGGACACAACTGTCTGTAAAACTATTTCCCAACATCAGTAAAACGTCGGAGGACATTTTTGGAAATAGACACCGAGAGGCACGTCAATAGTTGCAGTGGATTATTCAGATTTACTCATGAAGTCTTAAGACAGGAACGGGCATGACACACTGTGATGCAAGGCAACCACACCAGAACCAGAAAAAAGAGGGTTAGCAGTCAGTCCTCGTCGTTGCCTCTCGCCCCCCCCCCCACGGCATTCCAGGGCAGGGAAAAGGGCGTGGCTGTTGTGCAATCTATAGGTTTTATTTCTCCATCATCATCTCTCCTGGGAGAGAGGAGCGGTGACAGAAGACTTTCAGCTAAGTTCACATTAAATCATAGCAAGAATTATCACGATAAATGTCAAATAACTTTTTCTTTCAAGTTTAAAGTTGCTTTTGAGTTAAGGTTGTGGTTTTAGACTCTTCTTTGTGTTTCCTAGACAACAGACAGACACAGCTCTCACACATGCACTGCAACACATGGAAAAACTCCTCTATTTCAACATCACTTCCTTTCCTACATTGACAGTGTCCCACGTCCAGATTATTTTCCAGATAAGACGATGATAACAGCTGTGTATAATTCAATAATTCACAGGAGCATTAATCTTTCATGTGACAAACTACCACCGTCAGTTACTCAGAAACACGTTGAAGGACAGTTAACGTGTTTCTGTGTATCCGGCTTTGCTTTGTATCTCAACATCTGCTCCAATTCTAAAAACAGTCGGCGTTACCTCTGTTGTTCAAGATACGATTGTTCACATATCTGCATTAATCATTCATAAAAGACTGTTGTTGTATCTCTATCCAGTGCACAAGCGCCTGCTGCTTTGGAAACAGAAATACAGAAACCGACTCTGGTTTCTTGGGGGTTTCTTGGGGGTTTCTTGAGAGTATAGCTAAGTATCAGTTTGATGGGCTGTGTATTTCTGTGCATAGAGGCAGTACTGTGATGATAGAGCCAGAGCAATCCCCAACTACTGTGTGTTTAAACTTGTTTCCCTCCGGATGTTGCAGCTGTCTCACCTTGTTGTCAGTGTCTCATCTTCTCTGTGTCAGTAAAGCAGAGACACCGAGGGAGGCTGGGACTATACCTCAGTGTCTTACTGCACTCAGGTACAGTTCTGAGGCACTGCTTCGACTCCACTGGGTTTTCCACACAACAGTCTCCAGAGAAAACCAAACGCACACAGTGAAGCTCTGAGGTCACAAACTCCTTGTTGATTAGATAAGTCAGAGGAGAATGGCCAGACTGGTTGGAGCTGGCTGAAAGGCTATGGTAACACAACTAACCAGTCTTTACAACTGTGGTGAACAGAAGAGCATCAGAGAATGAAGGAGACATCGATGTTTGTGGATCACAACAGAAGATCGTGTCAGGGTCGACGCCAAGAACAGAAATGTGAGGCGGCTCCAACACTGGACAGCTGAAGACTGAGAAACGTAACCTGTGAGTTAAGTTGTTGCTTTATCTCATTTTATTTCATTCATGTACTTTTCTTCATGTGTTTTTAAATTGTACAGCGCTTTGGTCAAGTTTGTAACAAGTGTTTTGAAAGGTGCTTTTTAAGTTAAGTTATTTTAAGTCATTTAAACCAATTTAATCTTCAGTCATAAAACTTAATTTATAAAAAGCCCAACAATTTTCAAATTATAATGAAATCGAACTTCACAAGGTCTTTGAAATGAATGAAATTCAAATGTTCTGAAGATCTGTGTGTACTAATAAAAACAATCATAGTCTGTAATCCTCAGTTTTACTTAATTTAATGTATTTTTAATCTGGGTTTATTCTCTGTATACGTGTATTTTAAATTTGTTGTGTGATAATATGCAGTTTTCATTCTACATTATACTTAACATTTTGTACTTGTTGCGTATAATTGTGTTTTCTTCAATCAATAAAGAATAGTAAAAAAGTTTTCTCATAAATGTTGCTGCAGCTCTGTGCGCTTCTCTGGCGCCCCCTGTCTTCCCCTTACTGTTCTGTTTGACTACACACACACTTACACGCGTACACATTCACACACACACGTACACATTATCACACACACGCACACACAATATTGAGTCATTCACAAGTAGGCTGCAGTAGAAGCTGCGAAGCGCCATCCGCTGGCTGACACACTGAATGAAAACATATCTGTGAACATGGGTCACAGGGTTCAAGAGCTGCTGCTTCAACACCTTGCATGTCTGTCTGTGTGCATGTCTGTGTGTGTGCATGTCTGTGTGTGCATGTCTGTGTGTGTGCATGTCTGTGTGTGTGCATGTCTGTCTGTGTGCATGTCTGTCTGTGTGCATGTCTGTGTGTCTGCATGTCTGTCTGTGTGCATGTCTGTCTGTCTGTATTTCTGTCTGTGTGCATGTCTGTCTGTGTGCATGTCTGTGTGTGTGCATGTCTGTCTGTCTGCATATCTGTGTGCATGTCTGTGTGGATGTCTGTGTGGATGTCTGTCTGTGTGCATGTCTGTCTGTCTGCATATCTGTCTGTGTGCATGTCTGTCTGTGTGCATGTCTGTCTGTGTGCATGTCTGTCTGTGTGCATGTCTGTGTGGATGTCTGTGTGCATGTCTGTCTGTATTTCTGTGTGCATGTCTGTCTGCATGTATGACTGTCTGTCTGTCTGTCTGCATACCTGTCTGCGTATCTGTCTGTGTGCATGTCTGTCTGTCTGTCTGTCTGTCTGTGTGAATGTATGTCTGTCTGTCTGTATTTCTGTGTGCATGTATGTCTCTATGTCTGTGTGCATGTCTGTCTGTCTGTCTGTCTGTCTGTCTGCCTGCCTGTCTGTCTGTCTGCCTGCCTGCCTCCGTGTCTCAGTAACATATGTAAGAAGTAAAGGAGACAAAACAATTCAGCACATTAAATCATCGTCTCACCTCGTGTCTCCAGAGAAGTTGTCTCCTCTGATGCTCTCGAACCTCCGCTCTCCACTTTGACTCGATCTTTACCCACTGACTCCGTTTCTCTTGAAATAAAACGACGAGACAGGAAGTCCAGTGTCGCGTCCTCAGCAGCCACCTGTGAATCAATGCACCTGATTGCACTGCTGCTCTCCGCCAATTACAACTGTGCAGCCTGCGGGCGCCACCTGGCGGCCGTAATTAACCGGCCAGCCTCCTAATGTGGTTGTTCTCAGTGAAGGCAGGAGAAGTTTGGAGAAAATATGTCAAATATAACTGGAGTAAATAATCTGAAGACTCTGAAACAGACTCAACACACATCCTGACAAGAGGTGGAATGTAACTAAGTATTTTTACTCGAGTATTTACTTGTATATTTGCATTTCAGGGGCCAGATTATTACTTTTTATTCCATTACATTTATCTGGCAGCTATAGTTGCTTTACAAATTAAGATTTTTCCAATCAAAATACACAATATGATTTTTCCTTATCAACACTAATACAGTTGGTCAAATGTATCTTCACTTCAACCACGTTCCTCAGTTGAACTTTTACTTTTACAGTAAAAGTAAGTAAATACATGTATTTATTCATTTATTTAAATTCCAATCAATCTTTCACTCATCTGATTAGTATTAGCGCTGCTCTCCTGTGAGTCCAGGGTACATATATAAGAATGTGTATTGTATATTTCTAGGTATTTGCTTGTATTTGCTTTCGCTGTTTGTCTTTGAGCCTTGTTAAAAGCTCTATATAAATAAATAAAAGTATTTCACAAGAAAAATAACCAAATCAAAACAAACAAGGTCTCTCAGTAGAGCACATACTGTTCCCTTAAATTCAATCAAGCTGCACCAAATGATCTGGATCCACATCAAACTGGACCCGTATCACATCCTTCATCCAAGTTTCGTGGAAATCCGTTGAGTTGTTTTTTAATAATCTTTCTTACAAACAATCAAAGAGTCAATTAAAACACATCGGTTGGTACGATATGTTGATCAGTTGTACTGGTGTTAAGATTTCAGGTTTCATATCAGATAAAGTTCTAAATACAACTTTTTCCACAATAGTAAAATGAACCTAACGCACCGGCATCTTGTTACTGTTACTGCCATACTTCTACATGAAGTTATATTTCCAGAGAAGTATTTTTAGATTGTGGTATTTCGACTTGTACTTGGGCGAAGGATCTTATTACTTCCTCCACCACTGGATTCCCATTTCCTCTTCTTGCCTCAGAAAAGTGTTGTTATTTCACACCACAGTTCAGATACCTGTGATCTCAACTGTTATCAATACACTTGTCTGTCAGTAGCATGAGATGAATGAAATAACTCAGGTATTCATTTCACTGGGGGGCCTCCCTGGAGAGTCCTCGGGGGCCCCGTGACTCCACAGACCCCACGTCGGCAGTGATTGATAAACTGACCTGAGCTGCGTTTCACATGAATTGATAATTTAATTAAACAGGCAGCCAGGGAGCGTCATACAACTGTTCCTCAAGGCGACGATAGCAGCACGACTGCCACTATCAAGCAGTGCAGATGGCCCAGAAGAATGGTTTAATTCCCCCTGATCCCAAACTCATTCTATATGCAAACAAAAGCACAAATTAAAAACAACTGTAGGGATGCTGGAGATATTTTACAGAGGGGGAAAACATTATGTAACAGCTGAACATGACTTTTACATGTGACTCAGCTGTAAATGGTTTGTTTGCATTCATGCTGTCGGTCATCAGGAGGCGTCACGCCGGAGAATGTGGCCCTGCTTGTTGTTCTGGGGCTGATACTTTACCTTCAGGGCAGAACAGCTGCAGGGCTGTTTGTCATCTGAGACTCTGAGATGACAGAATAACCCGACGGACGAAGATGTACACATTTGATGTTTTGACGCAAATGTGGAGCCTTTCAAATTTCCCATGAGGAAGAGCCAACCCACGAAAAACTATCCTCAGAACCAGAATTTAGCGAAATGGATCCAAACCGTAAACATGTTATATTGTGGTGCTTAAAAAACCAAGGGATCTACAGAGAGAAATACTTTAAACTACACCATTCAAAACTTCACTTTAGATAGAAGTACAAAAAAAGTACTTTTCAAATTTACATTTTTAAATGAATTTTATTCCATCAAGGCCATTTTATTTTCCCATGATAACCCACAGAGAACTGTTCTTCAGGCAGCTGTGTGTACATTTAAATTAAAAACAAAAGAAATATACAACACTGGTGTCCAGATTTCATTTTCCATTTCGAAGCCTGTACTCTGGTTTTTCCCATATAGAAATGAACTGATTACAGAGAGATGAGCTTTGTCTTTGACTTCATTCATTTGAAGAAGATGTGTCAGGCAGAAGTTAAAGCAGAATTGAAATATTTTACTGAAGTAAAGGTAGAAATAACACAAAGTTTAAAGTCTTTTATCCTATTCAAAGTGTTATTTACAGAATATTAGCAGCAAATAGTACTTGAATAACCAAAATTCCAGATAGTCATTATGCAGAAAGCCCCTTCCACAGTGTTATATCGATTTATATAATATAGTTGTATTACCTTTAACGTTGTAGCTGGCAAACTACTTTATCAGTTTTGTCGTTAAGCCATAAACATGCATCTTATACAGGTATTTCTATACGTGTGAAATTAATGAAGCTGAGTAGATGTTCTTTCCCTGTGACATTAAGTGGAGTAGACATACTTAAAAGCCTTATAGAGGTAGTCAAGTAAGTAAAGCACGGATCCTCCTAACAAGTACTGTGGTGCAGTACTTGAATAATTACTTTCCACCAGTGGAATTAAGCAGCATAACATGTTAATACTCAAGTAATAATGTGAAAAAAATATGTACTTACAGTATAAATAAGTACAGTACTTGCATTGATGTACTTTATTACTTCCCATCCCAGATGAATCATGCCTGGAAATTACACTAATGGTTTCAGAGACGATTATTTTTTATTCTTGTGTAAGAGTTTTTTTCTAACACGCCTTCAGAATTTAGTGAGTAACTCTCTTAATTAAAATGTGACCCTAACAGTGTGTTTCTGATCCTGGTGCAGATTTCTTTTGTCTTTCATTGTGTACAGTAAAAATCAATATGTGAGGCAACTGACATCGTCTCCAATACGTTCAACCAAATGAGAAACGGGCGCCGAGGAAAAAATAAACCCACCAAGGATTCAAAGCTCTGTGTGACGCGTGCGTGTGAGATCACCACAATACGGGAAGCAAGTGGTGAGGTGAGCCTTACTCATCACTAGGCGTGTCACTCGCTGTACAGCATCAATGTGATTAGAGACAGACAGGCGGGGGATGGGGGGTGGAAAGAGGGAACGTGAGTGAGAGAGTGAGAGAGAGAGAGAGAGAGCGATGACCTAATACCCGTAAAAAGCAATGAAGTCATACTACCTGACTCATATTCCCAGCTGACAGCAGCAGCTCTCCCAATCACAACATCCCATTGCCTTTGTGTGTTTGTGTGTGTGTGTGTGTGTGTGTGTGTGTCAAAGGGTGTGAGAGCATCACAGCAGGTGAGGAACGACTGCACTCACCCGATCATTCAACAAACTGTCATGCACCGAGATTAAAGATGAAAAGAGAAGAGCTCTAAACAATGAGCTGATCGATCAGAAAATAGATATTTTCTTTAATCATCAGTTGTTCATTTCTCAGCTCCTCTGATTTCAGCTTCTCCAATGAGAGGATTTCTTGTTTTTTGTTTGGTTGTTGTTTTTTTGGGGCAAAACAAGCAATTTGAACTTGTAATTACCATTTTTTCTCAATGTTCTTTATACTTATAGAATAATAAATGATTGGATTCATATAAATGATTAGAAATAACACAAACTGTGAAAATAACCAGGTGTGACCCGACACACAGCTGAGGCTTGGGATAAGAAAAACACTTTTCGCTCTCTCCCTCAGAAAAAAGAATAGTTTTTTACCTCTGTTCGTTAGTTGGTTGACTTGTTTGACGTCAGGATGATTACCCAAAAACTACCAAACAGATTTCCATGGAACTTGATGAATTTTGGCATAGATCTGAACAAAGGGGCAGATCCAGGAATTGCACTTACTTTCTTTTTGACATTTTCACCAATTTCCCAGGGAATAATTCATGGATTAGGATGATCGATTTCAGGCATATTTAGGGAACTGATATTTATGAGTGTGTGAAATTTGGGGCAAATCCAAATAAAAATCCAAATCTAGTGGATCAAATCACAGATCATTGTAAAAGATGAAGAAGCAAATTCTTTAGAAATGACTCTGATGTGGCCTGAAACTAATTACATACAAATGAGACCATGTGATTTTAGCTTTGTAAGAAACAACCAGCAGTAAATCATGTCTGTCCAGGGTCCACATGTCAAGTCCTGTCCTAGATTATTCAAAGAAAATCTGCGAGAAGAACACATCAGCTCCGTTTCAGCTTTTATTTATAAAAATAAAGCGCGGTGGATTCATTTTTGTTGACTTATCCTGAAGATGTAACAGTTTGTAAAGAAAACTCCTCATGATCCGGTTTCCTGTGTGATGGATAAACCTGCAGAAAAAAACCTAAACATTTACTTTAAGAGTGATGAGGATCTTATTTTATAAGTGTCCATCACCGCTGCCTCCAACTCTCTTTTGAATATAGATAGAAGATATTTCAACTGTGACAAAAAACATATATACTTAAATATGACATAACTAAAAAAATAAATTATAGGCAGGAAAACCCCAGACACACAAAGTGGCCTCTGCGTGTTCTGGTTCATCTGCTCAGCTGATCGACTTCAGGGCGCTCGTCAGCTTCTGAGCACAAGATGTGGTATCATTTGCATGAGGTCTTACATCATCCCTGAGAGCCCGTTCACTATGGCATCAGCACGTGGTGCTTAGCCAACATGTCCCTTTGTGCTCGCAGGAGCCTCATTCAGCGGACAGCGGGGCACCAGAAAAAGTCTTGAAAGGGACATCTGGCCGCGGACGTCCTTTAGGGATTCTCCGACTTGTCTTTACAGCCTATTAAGCCTGTCCTCTTTGAGAAACAGACACAGTCCATATAGGGGAAAGCAATATTTGCATGGACTCCTGGACAAAGAGGTTGGTGTGTGTGTGTCTCAGCAGAGCAGTTACACACAACAGCATCTCCCCAAAGATGCCAGTCAGCCTTTCTTTCGTCAAGGGGGTAAAAAAAAAAAAAAAGAAGAGAAACAGCACCAGTGTGACGAACAGATGGTCAAGATCATTGAGTTTTTTATGTGCAAGTAACATGACCTCAGCACTCTGAGCTGCACAAGTATCCCATAGCTAACACACACACACACACACACACATGCACACACAAAAACAAGTGTACAAATGACAGTCGCTGCCTGCAGCTATTGGCAGTGAGGTCAGAGTGAAAAGCAGAGCTGCTGTGGACCATTCAGATCCAGAGAAGGTTTAGTTCAGGGTCACAGAGGTCATGTGGCACAGCCGCATCACCACCAATCAGGCCTCCAACAAGGCGTCACCAAATTCACAAATCCAGGCAGAGAGGGGTGTGTGAAGGGGGGAAACTCTACCCCGGATCTATGCTTTGTATTGATTGGAGCTCTGGACTCCCAGCGGACCCTTTCTAATGGAGCCAGACGACCTCTTGGACACACACCCGCTGCACCGCAGGGAGTCTGGTCCTTGCGTGGTTCTCGTCCACCATCCCCGTCCACGGCCTCGCCCAATCCTCTGGCCTCTCCACTGGGTGGGGACGGGATTGGGGGCAGACCCCCTGGGCCCACCCTCTGGTCCTTCACACATCACGCTATTCTGCTCTCCTCCTCCTGCTGCTGTGTTTTGACTTTATTTTATCCATGTTGTTTGGTGGAGCGGGGGGGATGTTTTAATCCTGGACTCAAACCAGGAGTCTCCCTGCGAGTTCTCATCTGCAACACGCCCTGGGAGAATGCACCCCTTCCTGATTGGCACCCAGAGAGCGCGTCTAGACTATGATTACACATGCAAATACACCTGCTCCGTCTTCCTGCCACTATTTTATCACGACAATTATGTTGTTTCTATTTTCAGTGGCTGCTGTTTGGGAAATTTGTGATTATATTGTTGCTCCTTCCTATGTGTTATTAAAAGGCAGAGGGTGTTCTCACAGGAGAGGCTAAAATATTCATGCTGGATCTGCTCAGTCTGTCACAGAACCCCAAATGGAAGACGGTGTGTTTCTGTCAGTACAGTTACAGTGTGAGGAAAACACCACACATGACAGGGGGGCTAAAAAGCACAAACGAGCCACAGAGTGAATTCAACACCTCCCCCGGGAACATGAACACACAGGCTGACTGGTTTCACCCAAATTTAATTTAACAGCAATTTATGTAGAAAAACAGAAAAGTTCAGTGTTTCCCTCGAACACGTGTGTGCGTGTGTGTCTGTGTGTGTGTGTGTGTGTGTGAGGAGATGTGTATTTTGAGATCTGATGTTTTCTCCACGTAAACATCCCCCAGAGTTTGCCTTGTCATTCAGGTGGCCTTATGCAACACATAGCCACTCACTGTACATCCCAGCATGCATATGGGCAGATGGTAACAGCAGGACGAGCTGGAGTTAAACTGACACTCCGAGGAAGCCGAAAAAACATCCGAGCTGGATAATTATACACCAGCTCCAAAGCTTTATTTACGACTCAGTAATAATAATTCACAACTCAGTCGTGAGGCTAATACAATTATGGCAAATTAGATTTTATTTGGTTCTGGTTTTTTTATTTGTTGACAATTCATGTAAGATTGTTAATGGGGATTAATTTAAGTTGGAGATACTTTGTTGTGTGAACCCCTGCAAATCTAAAAAAAAAAAAAAGAGAGAAATGAGAGCAGAAGCTGACTGGATGCAGAGAACTGTGTTGATTTGTGTTATTTAATTAGTGTTATTTCTACAACTGCAGTTTGGGTCTTTGTGTTGTAGCACGACCATGCCGTCAGGCGTGGCTTCTGTCGAGGACATCTTGGGGAGTCTGTGCGCGAATCGAACGGCGCGGTTCTTTGTTCACCGGAGCTGCTGCAAAATCTTTCTCTTTTTTTTTTTATCCTTCTCTCTTTTTATTTTTTTTTTTTAAAACGGGGGGGAAATGTGCGAGGGCTTTTCTGAAGTCCCCCCGCCCCGCTGCATAGGGTCTGCAACGACTGTCTGACAACTCCTTTCTCCTCCTCGTATACAGCCCCCTCACCCCCAGACGCCCTCTTTCCCTCCTATACATAACATCCTCATGCGCAACGGCGCCAGAAACAACAACGCGGTGACCTGCCGCAAAGCACGGCTCCATGGAGGTGGGCGGACCCCCTCCTCTCTAAAATAAAAAAAATGTCACTAACTCCTTTTCGCTCCCACGTTTTCATTTCATGTCAGATCATCCTTGATTCCCCCCCCCCACCCCCCTGTTCACCACCACGCGGGAGCCGCTGGCTTTGTGTCCTAATGCAGCAGCGCTTCATGACCATGTGCGCACTGTACTTCCACCTTTTTCATACACAAGTGTTTACATCCCGCACGGCTCCGCTTACATAAGTTACCTACATGCGGTGCGAGGGCTACACTGCAGCTCCGCGGGATTTACGTTGAGATAAACCCGGAGTGCGGTGCGGGAGCCGGGCGAGGAGGTGGTTTTTTTTTTTCCTTCCGCTCGGGAGGGCGACGGGAGGCGGCTCGACGCGCGGTGCCACGGGCTCGGGAACCTGAGACGGAGTGGTACAACGGGAGGGCGGCTCGTTTTGTCTCGGCGAGGAGGGGAGCGGAGTGAACCAGACTGGGTGGAGCAAACACATCGCCCAGCCCCATCTATCGTGCAGACGGCCTTGTGTCCCGTTCGCCCGGAGCTCGCAGAGACGGTGAGAGTCTGGCGGACGGAGAGAGAGGGGGCCGGTCTATGGGAGGGACTAGCGCAAAGGGGGGAATAGCAAGGAGGAGGGGGCGGCACGGGTGCTGTTTCTCCAGTCTCTTTCCCCTGTCTTTGTCTCACACACTCTTTTGTTAGCCATGCCTAGCCTGCTGGTTCTAGCAGGGATCATGGAGAAAAATGGGGGCTACGGCGGGGATCTGGCCGGCTCCGGCTTCGGCAGCGAGGGTCTCCTTGTGCCGCCCGACGAGGAGGAAGACGACTCCCGTGCCCTCAGGGTCGCGCTGGGCCAGTTGTCTCTGCTGGGGCTCGGGGAAGGCGAGGACGGCGGCGGAGCCCCGACCACGGGAGTACAGGACCGGAGCAACAATAACAACAACCACCACAACCACACGAACAGCGTCGGGGGTGGCGGGGACACGGCGATCCTGCAAGGGAAGAGCAAGTTGTGCGCCCTGTACGAGAGCTCCTCAAGTGAGACGAAGGGACGAGGCTGCAACATAACAGAATGCGTCCCAGTGCCCAGCTCCGAACATGTGGCCGAGATAGTGGGGAGACAAGGTAAAGCGCTGCCCTTCCAAATTATTTCCCTCCCAAACTTGTGCCTTTATCCCGCTCTGTGTGCTGCATGATCCCGCCGTGTTTCCCGTGCGCTTTGTGTGTTTCTTCTCTTACTGTTACCTGGTGTTATTTGACAAAGAAAAGGGAGTGGTGTGTGTGTGTGTGCTCGCGTGTTTTTTGTGCTCCCCCGAGGCACCAGCCTCCCACTTTTTTCCTGCTACAACCCCGCAAGTTCTCTCCCTCCACTCATCGTTGCACTCCCCAGCACCGAAACAAGTCGCTTGCCTATTATTATTATTTTATTTTTTTTATTTTTCTGCTTTCGAGTGAATTTCGCAGGGGGTTGGGGAAGCATGGGAGAGCCCCCCTGTCCCCTCCTGGGCGAATCATTCCACATCCACGCCATCCGCGCACAGACGCACACTGGAGCAGGCACTTGCTTCCTTTGTCGTCTGAGACGCGCCAGACTGTTCAAAAAAGGCAACGTGCTGCTGGCGAGGAGAGGAATGTCTCTCACTTTGCATCGATCGTTGAGACAATAACACAAAGGGGACGCGCAGGACTCGCGGGTGGACGATGTTTTGCCTCTTCCCCAAATTTATTCAGCTCGTTGTTTATGTTGCGCACTGCCCCAGTGACACAATTGGACAATGGAGCGAGCGTGGTCCCTCTTTGTTTTTTTCCCCTCAATTGATGGAGTTGGAAAGTTCAATTCCACACACGCTGAGGCATCTTCTCCCGTTTGCTTTGCACACTCACGGTTTTTTAAATTTATTTTTTGTGTTTTTTTTTTACCGAACAAAGAGCTGAAGTTGAATGACAGCAGCTGTCAAACAAAGGTGTGAAATTCGGGGGCTGAGGGGAGGGGCGCGTTTAGACCGTGTTGCTGCTTGGCACACGGGATGGTCTTAAAGGGGTGACTCAGCGAGAAGTTGCACCAGGAGGTGGGAATCCTTTTTTATAATAAAAAACAAATATTCTGTTGTTTGTGCACGTTTGCAGCGAAGGTGATTTTTCCCCAAGTTTCAATATTTATCAGCTGAGAAGGAGCTCGAACCTGAGTTTTTGTTTTTTTGTTGTCTTCTTCCTTTCTTTGTGATTATCTGGCTGCGCCCTTTGTTACCAGATGTGATGAACCCATGGGTGAGAAGGGGCAGAGGAACCCGGGCTGGGGAGGGAAGGGCAGTATAGCATCTGAAAAGCTGAATGGGAGTCACGCCTTGGAGCTCAACACAAGGGGCTCCTCATGAGCCCCACTTCACTGCACACTCTCAATACCACATGGTTGCCTGTCAGGAGAGGGGAGACATAGGGGCCTGGACGCAGAGAGAAGTACAAAGACTGCAGGGCGGGTGAGGTACCATTAGCAAATCCTGATTTATCTCGCAACAAAAACAAACAAGTCTCGAATAATGTCACTGGGGCTTCGGAAGAGCTGAGCTGGCTTCTTTTACCAATACTCTGGAAGTGTGGGTTTAGTTTGTTCCATTAATTTCCTCTTTGTCCCCCATCGTGGCTCCGGTTCTTTACTCTGAAGTTTAAGTTTTGAATTTTAATGGGGTAACCGAAGACAGCCGAAGCCGGAGGGTGGATCCGGTGAGAGGGCCCTTTTTTTTTGTTGCCTTGACCGAGTAGAAGTGCTGATTTGGGGGGATTTGAGATGAGCTTCTTCTGATTCGGGCCCCTCATTAGTTAGCACTACATTACACGCCCCCTTCCTCTCAGTGCCCGCCTGGTGAATCTGGTAAACGGAGCATCCTGTCACGAGGAAAGGGGTTGGGTATGATTGTTTCCTCCTGTCAGAGTCGAAAGCATTGATTCCTGAGGATGCTCTCGTGTCTTCCTCTGGAGCTCTTCAGGTCAAGGGTGGCTTTGTTTTCAATCACAGGCACCTCTCTCGCCACAGGGCAACGGATGAAAATAAACATGCCTCCAGTGACCTCACTTCCTGGTTGCAATTATTTAATCTTTGTTTACAGATAAACCTTTTAATAGAGATATTAATTTGGATTACTTAAAAGGTGCAACACAAGTCGAAAACATGATTTTGGGCAATTTGCTCTGTGATCTCCTGTGGCATGAACAGGTCTATTAGCCCTAATATCAGGCGATGGCCACAAAGGGCATTTTCAGATTTTGAGCATGAGCAGTAATAACCCTTCAGAGTATCACTGTGCCGCTGGTCCCTGAGAAGAAAGTGTTCCTGAACAAAGTGGGGCCCATTTAGCAGCATTAGAGAGACATTTGTCATCAACTTAAGGTGTCTTTAAACCTTTTGATACCAGCCGGCTGTGATCTTCAGATCCGTAATGCAGTGGATGTGCTGTGGGATCCAAAGCACCCAGAGTCTGGTCAGATTAGTTCACTGAATAGACGCCTGATGATTCCTACTCGTCCAATAGAGGGTCGCACTTGTCTCTTTAAGTCACAGCGGAGGCGAGACGTCCACCTCGTCAACAATTTGTCTCAGTGAAGAGGCTGCCTGGGTTTTCTGACCCCGTGTGATGCTTGATGTATTCAACACAGGGACCAACATTACCATAGTTTCTGTGTCTTTTCTCACCGTGTTCTCCTCGACCTCCAACGTGGTCGGTAATCCTCCTAAATGATCACTGATTTACTGTGCATCCCCGTTCTGTCCCATTACAACATCAGGTAATTTGTCACCAAATAACATTAACCTTCCCTCTCTCCACATGAAGCCTTTGCTTTAAAAGCACTTAATAGAGTAAACCATTACCCCCTGATCAGAAAACAGGGCAGATGTGGTGCAATAAATGGCTGGAAAACGAAGCGTAGTGTATGTGGGTTGACTATTGTCTCGTGTCGGTTCAAGGAGAGGTCAGAAAGTGATTTCCAGCATACTGCAAATATACTGCAACCGCTGCAGCTCTCGCAAACCCTTCAAACCACTTATGTCTATGCCGAGCAATAATTCTGCACCAACCACCTGTCTCTTCGTAAGTTGTGTCTGATTTAGAGCAAATAAATAAGTACACTCCGTAAGTACAGTAAAGCTTAGGTGCTGGAAAAGTCATATATCAAGGTAATTACTCTTTGGCTGTAAAAAATCTGCAGCATATTACGTTAAACTGGTCATAAACGTGACTGAATTTACACCGAACAAAGGAGAGTTGAGGATTTCTGTAAACTCAAGTTGGAAAACAAATGTTTGTGTTATGTTCTCACCTGCAACCTTTAAACTTGGTTTGTGACTCACAAGACTGAACTGATGTATCGTATTTACTGATTTCTGAATGTATCTTGGTGTCTGCAGGTTGCAAGATTAAAGCCCTGAGGGCCAAGACCAACACCTACATCAAAACCCCGGTTAGAGGAGAGGAGCCTGTGTTCCTAATCACTGGCCGGAAGGAGGATGTTGCACTGGCCCGCCGTGAAATCATCTCTGCTGCAGAGCACTTCTCCATGCTCCGGGCGTCCCGCAACAAGCTGGGGGTGTCCTTCAGCGGCTCCCCGCCCACACCTTTGCCAGGTCAGACCACCATTCAGGTGAGAGTGCCATACCGTGTTGTGGGGCTGGTAGTGGGGCCTAAAGGCTCCACCATCAAGCGCATCCAGCAGCAAACCTGTACGTACATCGTCACTCCCAGTCGAGACCGCGACCCTGTCTTTGAAATCACGGGGTCACCGAGCAACGCCGAGCGCGCCCGCGAGGAGATAGAAGCACACATCGCCTTCCGAACAGGAGGCCTGCATGACCACAATAATGAGAATGACTGTATGGGGCCGAACGGTGGAAGCAGCCCGGCGGGCAGCAGCGGTGGTCTGGAGAGCCGGCTACAGCAGGTGTGGGGTCTGCAGGGGGGCCAGCGCAAGCCTCTCACCAGCAGCTACCGCCAGAACTTCTCAGATGCCATGGTCGGAGGGGGAGGGGGAGGTGAGGGAGGGGGAATCTACAACAAGAGCAACTTCTCCAGCTCTGGAGAAAAGAATTGCTCTTATTTTGGATCCGAGGGGACCCAGAGCTGGGGCGACCCCGACTACCCCAAACAGGTGGCCTTCTATGCCCAGCAGCGTTCCAAGAGCTTCGGAGGCCTCCCGCTCCCCCTGACCAGACTCTCCCCTGGCTTATCCGATTCCTGCGGAGGTGGAGGTACCAACAACTCCTCAGTCACCAGCATTGTGCCCGTAGCCGGCTCACCTCATGCCCAGGCCCGCCGCGCCCACAGTGAGCCCACTTCAGCCGGCGAGGGCTTCCCAGGCCGTCTGCCAGTTCCGGACTCGCCACCGGCCATCGTGCGGGACTGCATGACCTGCTTTGAGAGCAAAGTGACGGCTGCCTTGGTGCCCTGTGGCCATAACCTCTTCTGCATGGAGTGCGCCATCCGAATCTGTGAGCTCAACCACCCGGAGTGCCCAGTGTGCCACACCCAGGTCACACAGGCCATCCGAATATTCTCTTAAGGAACCACATCAGTTTTTATCATTAGTTTTGTCAGTGTTTGTTCAATAATAATTTGCTGTTATTATGATTATTATTATAATACACACTTTTGTTTTTCAGAAAATTTAAAAACAATCAAGCAGATATTTTAGAAGGCACTGCTTGCTTTACTAAAAAGTATAAGAAATATTTTTAAGTTTTTCTTTTATATATATATATGCATATATATTTTATAAAAGTTTTGTTTATAAGAGAAGTATAGTACCCTGCATTTTCAGTTTTTTGACTGCTGCTGTTTTTCATTCATGAATCACAGAGTAGGCAGAGGTAGTAATGTGAACATTTTATTATTCAAATTTTTATTTTATCATGAAGTGGGTTTATACTGAAGAAAGAAGATGATTGTTGAGGTACCCAATCTGCACCCGACTGACCTAGAAAGTCAATGTTGTTATTAGAAGGGAAACAAATAGAATTTTCATTGCACCTTACAATCATCTGGGTCTAAAATAGGATTGTCAATCATACCTTGAAATTTCAGAAGCTGATGTGAAGGTGAATTCAGCCTTTCCCCCTTTGACTGTGATTGTGGTTTGATATAATTGGTCCTAAACATTCATTTCAACAGAATGAAAATGTGAATTAATTGGTTCTTGTCAAAGCTTTGTAATCTTTACGAGGAAACAAAAACTGCCCCTTGTTTCATCCTTACACCGTTTATAGTCTTATACACCAGGTTAATGCTTAAAAAAAAAAAAAAGAGATGGGACGTCACATCATTTATTTAGAGTAATAAGTTAAATTTTATGGGTATCATTATTCAGAGGTAGATGAAAGCGATCAGTGAAAATTGTTTTCCAGTAGCCATTGATTACACGTTGGTCACTGCAGTTTGTTGAAAAGATTCAGTAATGCCTGCTCCTCGTGGCACTTGAAAAGCATGTGGTCCCTCGGTTGGCTTAAAGCACTGATTTAATTTGTGAGGCCGAAAGCCTTGGAATTCATCCAGTTGGCTAGTTCTCGACATCTGTCTCCCCGATGGACTTGTTTCAAAGCCACCTTAACCGCGCTTTATTGTCTTGTGTGGTCATTTGGCCACAGCCGTTGAGCGATATAGGACAAAGCGAGAGCCCCAGTCAACAAGCGTTTCTCCGAGGCGTGCGCAGTAAATAAGGAGGAGAATTAGTACGTGGACAGAAGCTGAGCAAAAGTGTAAAAATGTTTCCTGAATCAGCAGCGCACTCAGATCAAAACAGTTGACAGTGTAAAATACACAGTCCCAAATCGGTAATCCTTACTCCACGTCCCCATTACTAACAGCATTATGTGAGAGCTCGGAGGGGCCTGCTGCCTCCCCCTGTAATTAGCAGAGCTGGACAGGAGCAGGTGTTTCATGGCACAGTGTGGCTGTGACCCCAAATTGGAAGTCTTGCCTAGCCCCCTTTCTTTCTCTCCTTTCTTCGGGAGTGGCTTTTATGTCTCTCCTGCTTACAGTTCGATCGCTCGCTTTCCGAGGCCTCGCCAAGTGGGGCGTATTGTCTGGGCCCGGTTGCAGCGTGGGCCGCGGAGCGCTTGGACACGGCCTGGATCTACTCATTGATAATTAGGCAAATGGGCTGGTCCAGGTGCGGGCCGTGTGTGGACTCTGGAGCTGTACGAGGGGGTGAGACAGGGTCCCGCCGTGAGCCCCTCGCCGCCCCGCCCCACCGTTACAAGCACAGAGGGGGCTGGATGCAGCTGGGGCGAAGGGGACCCCTCCTCCTCCTCCTCCTCCTCCTCTGCTCTCTCTGCCCCTTACTCCCTCCTTTTTCTTCTCCTTTTTCTGCTGCTCTGAGCCATCTCTACTGGGGAGAGGGGGCCTCTTTTGTCCGAAAACGCACACACACACATGCAGAAAAATTTGAACGACAGAAGCTGTAGTTGCCCGTGAAAACGAGGCAAATACAGCTCCGAGGCAAAATAAATTATCCACCGTCATCTGGAGGTGCACCAGTTACCACCTTTCAACGTCACTGTCACAATTTGCCATGAACACTTCAAAATTTAGTAAAAATGTTCACGACAAAAGAAAGATTGCGTGAATTACGAACAAAGTTTCCATAACGGCCCACTCCCCCCCCCCACCTCACCTCACCCCATGTCAGCCCGCTACTGTATGGGACATCCTGCAGCTGCCCCTTCACTGTGGACCCCCCCCTTGCTTCGAGCTTCCAGAATGAAATCAGACAATTGTAATTGACAGGAAAGCAGAGGAAACGCCCCATTTAACCAGCACTCATGCTGAATCAAATTACACACCCTCTGCGTCTGCCTTAGCCCCAGCCTGGGGATTTCAGAGGGCTGGAGGAGCGAGGATGGGGGTAGGGATTAAAGCTGTTGAATGATTTTGGGAGAGGAGGGGGGGGCTACCCGAGAAACGGAGAAGTATGCTCCAATACAGATGAGACCCCCGCAGATCCAGCTATTTTATTGATCATCCATGTGTTGCACTGAGTTCTGAGTCGTCACATGTGGCCCAGTGGTGATGACAGGGAGCGCTGGTGATTCAGCAGGAGAACAATTACACTCGGCTTCTGTCTCGAAACAAAAAAAAACAAACGAACACAAATTGTGTCATCCAGAACACAAAGACCCCCCTCTTTTAAAACACAACATATAAAGCAGAGCGCTCGCATTACAGGTGAACTGCAGCGACAGCACTGTACTTGCCAAAAGTACCCCCCCGAAATCTATTAGATGTGTAGATAAAAGAAGAGTTATGATTTTATGGATGGAGAAATTGCACAGTGGTTTGGCCTAAGCTTTTCGACGTCAAATTCAAGGCAGTGTGACGCTGTCCTTTGAACTTTAGTATTTTATCATTTTGTTTTCTGCCTTAATATTTTTTATGAGAAATATCGTCATTACTTTGGCATACAAGGTAGCAACTTTGGCCTTTGACAGTTCCGCCCCCTAAACGACTTTTGAAGTACTTATTTTTGGAGAAAAGAATGTGAATCGAAAGGCTCGGACGGGGTTTTCGAGGGATTCAGGAAATTAGGCTCTTAAAACACTTTACCTAAAATATAGAGTAAAGCACCTTATCACAAAAGAAATGCGCATCTGATTAATACCAAACCGACCACTGATGGTGAAATATATTTCATAGAATCTGAAAGACATGCACGTAAGGATTCCCTATCATTTTCTGTATTATGGTGGTTCTTGTTATTATCTTTATACTACAGTAGTACTAGTGGTTATTTGGGAGACCTCTCGTCCATTTAGTCCATGCTGGTGACTTGGTTGAGTTTTGCACTGGTGTAATGAAGAGAAGGCTTATTGGAGATTCTCCCAGTTTAGACGCTGTATAAGTGAGTATTGTACTTTATGGGAAAGCACTCTGAGCATCTATGTAAATACAGTATGTGTATCAGTTATGAACATCCAAAGGCCCCGCTTGACGTGAGGTTTTGATTATTTTTACAAACTGAAAGTGTCATTGTCAATGTTTTCTAGCATATGGATTTCAGAAATGTTTCTGGGTTTTAGGGAGAGAAAATCTTTAATATATGTGTCCCATCACCCTTTGACAATAATAGTATATTAGATAGATCCATACATTTAAGAAATATTATTATTTAAACTGATTAACTTAGTATTTCATCCAAATATATAAGTGAGAAATTAACCAGACACTACTATAAACTGTAATAGTGAATATCCTTTATGAAGCCGCTGATGTATAAATCCAATCTCAAATAAAAACTCGAATGAATAGTATGTGTAATAACCTAACCCCGAGTGAATAAATCAGTTTCTATGTATATTAGGATGAAAAGCAATAATAGGACTATACTGGGACAATAAACAGAGGAGCCTGCTTAGTCAGTTCTTTCAATAATATTCTATTCAGAAATCGACCTCCGTTATTAGGATAATACTGCTGCATTTCTGTCTCATATCTGCTTCAGATTCATTGTGGATTCCTGTCAGTGTAGTAACAGGTAGAATTAATTAGCAACAATTTCAGGATAAGTAATTGTTCTTGTTGTGTTCATCAGGGTCTTAAGTCACTTGATTGCTTTATTCTATTTGTTTTTTTTATTACGTTGATTATCAATCAGATTTGGGTCGAGACTAGTGTAAGGAATCCGTCTCCAAAGGATGAAAACTGCAGCTTATGTGTAAACAAACAACAAGACCAGAGCACTGAGGTTCATCCAGTTTGTGTTAAAGAGACGCCAGAGCTGGTGACTTGGATGGCGTTTTGAAAGCTTTGGTCATAAACGTACACGGAAGCGGACAGGGCAGCGGGATCTGATTCAAAGCACCGGTCACTCTTTCACCGAGGTCATGCCGACCATGTGACGAGCTCCGACTCTTCACATTCTTTTACTTCGTGGTGAAATTGCATTCAGGTGCAGACGCGTCGCTTACAGCATATCTTAAGATGTTTACATTGTGTTTCTGATTTCATGGCTACGTTTGAAATTCTCGCCTCGCTCCTACTCTTCATCCGTAGTTTCTTTTTTTTGTTGTTGTTGAAAGAAATAGGTCAGACACAGCCAAAGAATAAAAATAACAAGGAGAGGACACGAACTAACTTTTATCACTCGAGTTAACTTGTTTTAGCATAAAAAAAAATCAGCTCCGGCTTAAGAGTTGATTGAATTAAATAGTCTCATACCTAGAACTGCTCTGTTTACCCACAAGTCTTAGAGGCCACTCAAGTCGATATCTGTGAAATGAAGGCATATCATGTTTCAGTGTTGGAAGATTAGTTTAATACTACAGAGGCGCCGGTAACAGACTTACTTCTCCCAAAGAGACCAGCTTACAGCACATCCTGGCACTTAGAGTCCTTTTGAGTAGTTTTCTATTGCTCTGGTTTTATTGTTGAGGGGTTGGGTGGGGTGGGGTGGGAGGGGAGGGCACAGTCAAGGGAATGTTTTTAGTCCCTCTGAAAAACTTGACGAAGTTGAGATAAAAAAACAGAAACTGCCCAAGACATTGACGAAGGAGCTGCGTTGACAAAGACCCTCAGATTAACAGTGGGATGCAAACAAGGTGACAGAGTAACCGCGAACAAACCCGCTCAGAGCCACATGAACTGTATCCTTGAGTTGAACTGCATGTTAGTAAAAATATAGTACAGTAGGTTAAGATTTATCAGGAAAATAAAAAAAAAATACATAGGATCACATAAAGAATTCATCAGCCTGATACCTGAAGTGTATAAAAAAGCTTTAAGACCTTAAAGTTGCCATTGGTTTCAAAAATCATATATTTACCGTGTATTCTAACTAATTGATACATAAAGTTTAATTATAACTCTTAAGGAAATGCTAAGGTGTAAGTTTCATTTGTCCAACTCGCCTGGTATGAAATACGTTTTAGTTAAGCGGAGCGACAAAGGGGGTGGGGGTGACACACAAGTGACATTTGATTCGTTAAGTTCTTGTTAGTATTATTTACAATATTGTATTAAGCTTACTATTATAGTAATGGTAGAAACTGTTGATGTTTTTCTTCTCTTGATATGAAAAGGTCTTTATGCATTTATGTAGAATCCCTTTTGAGGAGTGATAGGAAATCCTTATTTTCAATGGATGCACTTAAGCAATTTTACCAACCTGTCAAAATCACACATTGAGCAAGTACTGCGTTTGAATGTAAAAAAGAAAAAAAATAAGAAAAAAGACCACTCGACTTAATGCACTCCTTACGCTTATTGTTTTGTCAATTTACAAGTGAGCTTTAAGTTTTTGTTTTTTGATTTTGTTTTGTTTTTTGGGAAAGGAATTTGCAACAGGTTTTCAACGTAGACTATATTTGAGTTCTTCCACATACATTTATAGAAAGTAACTTAAAAAGAATAAAAAAAACATATTACAGTTTCTCAAATCTATTTTGCTAACATGGGTTATTATTTCATAGAAAGCAGAGGAAAAAAAAATGTCAGTACCTGGATGTTATTTATGAAAAGTAAAAAAAAAAAAAGGAAGCAACATATTTATGAGTAACCTCAAGACATTTTGTTTTTTAATTAAAATTACGAGAAGTTAATATATTTCTAAACACAGGGAAGTCAGTTTCTACTAATAAGTAAAATGAGAAAAGAAGTTTAGAAGTTTTATTTATGAAAGTTGCGGACGCTCGTCGCTCTCCATTGCGCTTTGATGTAAATGAAGTAAATGGAGCGGGAGTCGGCCGCGGCTTAAATTTTAACTTCAGACATGCGCTACGTTAACATCGGTGCATTCACAATGGAATAATTGCAGAAAATAATATAATATTTTTTAGAATTTGGAGATATTTTAGTCACAGAGCATCAATTTCGTGCCTCAATGATATATTTTTTTCCTGCATCAGCATTCTTTGTGCAGTGCTGCTTGCTGTAACCCCCATTTCTCCCCTTCAACTAACCCCATGTTACTGACTGACACACATTGCTCATTTCCTCTGTAATCTAAACTCGCTTTTACTTCTCAGACATGTAAAACGTGTCACGACTGCAGCGCTTGGGATGAATGAGGCAGCTGTGATTTTCCCCCCCCCCGCCAGTGGGGGCTACACAAAACTTGTACACACTTTCATTCATACATTTTTCCGCGTCTACTACTCAGACAGTTTGTGATCGATGACAGCAGAGCATAATCAGCTAAAACCAAGTCTTTACCAGAGACTTTACCTAATGTGCTAATTAGGATCGAGCGGAGGCATCTAGGCGAGGACGAGAGCGCACTGTGTAGTAGATCTATGTAACTAGATGCACACATATACACACAACAGATTCATTACCGTACTAGGTTGCATGTATGTTGTATGGTCACTTAGAAATATTGTGGGGAAACGGTGCAGGTCCTGTGTTTTCCTGTAACGCAGCGCAACCTGGGCCGTTTCTCCTCTGTAGATTTGCATAGTTGGGATCTCTTTGGAAAGTTGACATGAGTTTGGAGCCACGCAAAGAAACCATTTCAGTCCCCACGTTTAAAACGAAAAAAAGTTGGCTTTTGTATTCTCAGCTACCCGTCAGTGATGAAAGACTGTTCTCACCTCAAAGGAATTAACTTGAAGTTTATGTAAGAGTAAAGAAAACTTGACAAAAACGCTACAGAGGCACACGTCCTGCTGCATGTAAAGGATGAGGACTGAAGCGGTGCATGCTGGTGAAACTCGCAACCTTTTCCAAAGAGAACAATTCAATCTGACAGTTTGTCTTTGGTAGCGTTTCCAATTTTTCCAGCACAGTAGAGTTGTTTCATACCGGTCTAATAGTGGTCGTAGTGCATTAGTTTTTGGGCCAGCATCACCTGGCGTTAGTTTCTCTGTGAACAGTGAAAGAGGGCTGCCTCTGTGGCCCCGTGTTGCTGACCGTCAACTTTGATGGATGGGAAAAAAAGAAGTCTTTTGAACTCTGTTACAGTGTGCCATGCCCGTACAAGGCATGTGATATTGCAGGTTTATTTCTTATAGCACATGTTTTTTTGTGAATTACATTTTTTGGAGACATTTTTATTATTATTATTATTATTGTATCTGCGCCATGCTAGTTCTGGTTCTTTGTTATTTTTCCAAGATTCAAGATGTATTGTAAATGTTTCTAATAAAACAAAAATGAAATGATCTCTGACTGAAAGTACTTGTTTTTTTTGGTTAAACTGATTCTATTCATATTTGAAATTCTGTGATCTCAGCTATGATGAGCAAATATCTTCTTACCGAATCCCAATTGAGATAAAAAATGTAATTATTATTATAAAACAGCCACATCAATATTATGTGATTAGAAATCATGGTACCTCAATGACTCATTCAATTAATTCTGCCTTTCTAGCTACTTGCACCCTTTACTTTAAAAAAAAAAAAACATCCTCAAGAGACGAGAAGAGCCAGGATATAACAAATGAGATTTATTTTTACATATGCAGTCCAAATATACATATATTAGAATAAATGTTTAAAAAGCCCTAACCTACACCACCCAGTTCAAGACCTGTGAAGTCGATAGAAGTCAAGTGTTGATGTGGAAACACACCAGCAGGATAAACGCCGTCTGTGTGCATAACCTTTGGATTTAATCAAACCCCTCCTAACGCTACCACATCATTTCTCATTTATTAAAACTATTAGATCCCAACAAACCCAATCCTGGCTCCTGAACACAACCCCCGCCCCTCCACAAACAGGAAATAAAGACAAGTGAGAGCGAGGGCACGCGTCAGGGAGATCCCAGAAGGCAGAGTCCTGTTCCAGTTACATACAGTGTAGACAGAGACAGGAGGAGAGCGGAGTAGGTGAGCAGGCAGTGGAGGATTTCACTTACAGTAAAACAAGCCATCTCTGGTGCATCAGGGATCACAGCAGCAGGGCAGGGCTGAGTGCCCTCACTACCTCATCCCCTGAAACATTATCCCTCCACCCATCCATCCATCCCAGCTAGCAGGCAGCAGGAGCAGGAGCACAGGGTTGTCCATGCATTTAAACCAATCTCCCTGATCTCTGTCCCACTACACCCAAAAGGTTCTGAGCCGGGGTCGAAACGGCCGTCGCCAGAGCCAACACTCGAGGCAGTTAACATACCCTCTCGTGATGCGGCCACCCAATCTCATTTAGAGTTAATGCTGTACAAAGCTTGCAGGAGCATGACTCAGAAAGCAGTGCAGAGAGCAGGGAAGCCTTTCAAAGGAAGATCAGAAGCAATCAACAGAGAAACCCTGTGTCACTGCTGGGGAGGGATGTGATTGCTCTGAGGGGCCTGGTGGAAAACAACCCGGACCAACCACCTTCCGCCGATTTCCGGCCAGTGCATTTATTTAAAAGATAAAAAATAAAAATCAATAGAAGCCCTTGTCCCTCCATTAGTGAGGGACAGTTGCCCGTACAAGCATCTGCACCAAAAGCAAGAGAGCTCACTTTGCTGTGAGGGAAAGTGAAGGAAAATCTAAACCAACCTGTATTACATTACAAACCCTTTTGGCCAAACAAAGCCTTAAACTAGTGTTCAATAAATATCATCTGGGACATTAATGTCTAAATATTATTACATCGTGAGAAAACGGGAATGACGGCGGCGACAGAGCGGTTTGCAGTTCAGTCTACTAGAGGTGGATTTTTATTGCCCAATATCCTGGTAGAGGGAAAACATTTACTGGCTTGTAAAGTAGAGCTTTCAAAGGGAGGACAGTTTGCAAAGATAGAAACTGTGATGAGATACAAAAAAGGTACCTTATAATGAGTTACATTTTTTTTAATTGGATTTTCAATCAATTCTAATCATGTACCTCTTTCAACCACCACACACCCCCTGCCTGCTTATTTAATCCTCTTTACTATCCCTCCTTCACTGGTCCCTCTCTTCTTGCTGTTTTTTTATTTTTTATTTTTCTTAACCAGACTATAGACAAATCAACCCCAGTGTCCCTCTGTGAAATGGTCATTTCTACCTGTCTGTCCATTCCCCCTCTGCCTGCGTCTGTTTGTCTATCTGTCCGTTTCTCCATTTGCCTGGAGGTGAAGGAGGTGGTCAGTGATGGGGTCTTAGTTGGACTGGCAGCAGACGCCCTTACTGGTCGAGTTCTGGGTGGGCTCGACCGTGATGGGCACTACGTTGGAGGCTGGTGAAAAGTCTGTGTCGCTTCGCCCTGACATTTGCCTCTGTGACACAATGTTGTAGATGGCTGTGGAGGAGAGAGAGGGCGGGGGGGTGAAAAGAAGAGAGTTAATGTGTAGATGCCTCAGAATCGAGCCAACAGTGGGACATATTGTGATAAAGACAAACAGCATGGCAATACTGAACAACAACTGTTCTATCCAGACTCCTGGCAGCAGTGCAGGATTCTTTCAATCCTAAACTGGCATCGTTATGTCATGTGGCAGCACCCAGCCTCATTTGAGGCATACCCCACAGCTACAGGATTTAATACCTTTTAAATTAAAATTGCTATAACTACATAAATGTAATACATTATGGGTCTGTGACTTGCTTCTGTGAGCCTGCATGCTAATAATGCTACTACACACAAAGGAGAAGTACACAAGTGAACATTTGAATTGTTAATCCTTCAATATCATCAAGTTCTTCAATGATTCTATACATGTCTGAACTCTGTGGTTTACAGTAGATGCCATTGGAGTGATCGGCTGATCAACTAAACTAGGAGCGCAAACTTAAGCTGCTTTCAGACAAGAGCTGAAATCCAGACATCTTCCTAAACCCTCCAGGAAGGGGCTGTGTGTGAGACGCAAACGTCCGAGTCAGTAGCTCAATTTGAGAAACTTTTCTTGCCAGAAATGTCCAGGAAGTGTCTGAGTGAGCTCATGTGACTTTGTCCTTCACAGCGAGCGAGTGGGCGTGTTGATGACGTTTCCAACACACAACAAAAGCGAAACAAAACCATATATATATATTTCTCAGAATGAAAATGAGCTGTCAGGGGCCCAACAGCTCACCTGGTTGAGCGGAGATGTCTTAGTCCACCTGTAGTGGCCCTTCATTTCACTGAACTCTAAGGTGTCAGTGTGCTGGTAACAGAAACCTCTGCTTTCTGCAGTGGAATTTAAACATCATGTTTTGCCTACTGCATGATCTACCTAGACGCCACCCTTCACCTCAATGTTTCTAACATTTTCCTGTTGTGAACACGTCTGACCCTCATGTTCTCTGTGTTCTTCATACGTAAAACCCAATTCTCTAGGTTATCATGTCTGAAAACAGCTTTACTGTTGCACGCTGCCACTTTAACTCTAGACTGCAGCCATATGTGGAAGATAACTCCTGAAATAAAAACTGCCTATGAGGCAAGACGGTTTAAATCAAAACAGGTCACCTGTCTGACTGTGACATGACACGTCAGGTGGTGAAAGTACGACTCATTACGTTAGACCCTTCAACGCCCCTGCTGCTGAGCCGGTGTTGACAATAACAAAACAACATGACACTTTCTGCCCCGCGATCCGTCAGCTGCTGATATCTACACATGTGAGGTCTCCTCTACTCCACTAGGTCTTAAGTTCAGTTCTTACTTCCCTGCTAATGCACCGCCGACATCCTTTCTTCTCATCCCTTAATGAGCTGATTAGCACCATTAGCTCAATGGGGCTTGTGGGTTCAAAGTTTCCATGAATCTGAAATATTCCTGCCGAGCTGTGTTGTGGGCAGATTGGCTCAAGCGGAGGCAGAGGGCAATTGAACATTGGGCAGAAGCTGAATACAAACAGCCAAGTGGTGCACACTTGCAGACTGATAGCCCCTGCAGCAATTCAAATGGAAGAACCACTCGCTGTTGGATTGTCCCTTTAGGCGCTCCAGGGGTCGATAGTCACAACAATTTGCTTTTCTTCTCTCCATTTTCCCAAATCTTCAACATCAAACACACTTGTTGGTGTCGCCGTGAGCCTCCTGGGGAAACCGCTCAGACATCGACTCATCTGAGACACACTTCATTTATTTACAAAACACAAATGTCAACTACAAATTTGGATTTCTATCTCGAATGAGGGGCAGCACCGGGTTCAGTGGGTCAAAGTGAGTTTGTGACCACAAACAGACATCAGTACTTAGTGGTCATCAGGTGATTGTCTCCATAGGTGCTCCCCCCAGTGCTGATTGGCTTTTCAGTTTGACAATTACTCACATTTCTGACCTTAAAAGAAAAGATCAAGTCTTCTCTTGCCACAGATGCCTCATTAGTGATGGACACAGAGGACTGATTATATGGATTTTGCTGCCATCTAGTGGCAGAAGAGGGGTTGTTATGTAAAGTCTGCATGGGAATTGAACATTTGGGGACAAAACAATACCCTGTACACTTAACAGTAAGCGTTATGATTGGATGGCTTTAGGAGTGTTTCATTCTGTGACTTGGTCAATTTCCTGTCCCTTATCCAGGGTCGTGTGGGAGTGGCAGCTTTGATTTGATATGAACACAAAAACAAAAACACAACATGCACAGAAATGTGAAACCCACCTGTGAGAATAGTTTGGAAAGCCAGCTCCACATTGGATGAGTCTAACGCTGACGTCTCCAGGAAAGACAATCCATGCTTCTCTGTAAAGCACAAACACAGTCCCACGATTAATCATTAGAGGCCTTCATTGTTATTAACGTTCATAAATACACTGAGATGTTAAATACTGCACTGATTCAGTTTTACATTTCTCACTCACTACAGGGTTCCCACAGGAAAGGGAACTGCTTTGTAATCAAACTCAAAATATTTTATTGGGAGGAATATAAGTGTTTAAATTACACATACAAAAATACTACTGTTTTACAGACTTAAGTATAGTTGGTCTGTTTTAATTTTGTCACAGACTATATTTGTTCTTGCCATGTTAGGTAAAACGTTTGGGTAAAACATGACAGTGATCCAGCATTAACAACACCAGGACCCTGACACTGCAGTGCGTTGAAATTCAGCCATCTTTAGTTTTATTATAGTTACACCTGTGCCTTTCTGTCTGTGACATTTAAAAATGTCTGCTGTGAAAAAAGCCCCATAACAAATGGTAAAATACAACAAATAGTTGACCTTTTCAGTGGAATTTGTCCTTACTAACAGGCAAAAACACCCAGAAATGTACGATATGGAAGATATTTCCCCATTTGGGAAAATATCTGTACTTTTTTGTTAATTGATAAAGATCATATAAGCCAGTATTCAAGCGAAATAAGAGAATATATTTAATAGTTCCAGCTTCTCAAGGGTGAATATTTGCTGCTTTTCCTCACCTTAAAATTAAGAGCTTTAGGTTTGAAAGTGTAAGTTGGACAAAACAAGACATTTAATAATGTCAACCTTCATGAGGTTGGAAATTGTCATTCCCATTTTTTTTACTTTACTGATGCTTTATAGACCAAATAGTTAATCAAGAAACTGATAAACTGATGATAAAAACAATTGTTAACTGCAGGCTTAGTTGATAAATAGAGCAATCACATTAATAAATATGTCAGTCCACTTGTTTCAGAATTATTCATTTGTGTCCTTTTTTAAAAATCGGAAGGAGATTTAGAATAAAACCCAATTAAAAAAAGAATCACAGGTGAGGGGATGATTGTCACACAGTGGCGTCAGTTGGCCCATTGTCACTGTTGTGTTCTTGGTGGAGAACCCATTACTCGTTACATTATCATACACTTTGCATTGACGCGTCCGCCACATGATCTTTATGTAAATAGGCGTCATAATTGAAGTCAGTGGTGTAAGAAAACAAATCGGTACAAACAGAAAGCACCAACGTTCCTAGAAACGAAAATGACTTTCTTTACTCTCGCATGAATCAACAAGACTCTACTGTTTGACTTTCTAACATTCAGTCCAATCACGTGTCAGTTAGCAGGTGCAACACCAGCCAATAAACTCAAGGTCAAGCGTAGACATATGGCCCAGGCACTACAAAATAATTAACGTCAAAATCCTACAGAAAAAAATTCTATCTAAGTGAACTGACATGTTCGCTGTGCAAAACAAACTTGCCCTGAAGCAATATGCACTCAAAAACGTACATGGCAGTGACGTGCACCAGTTTGTTGTCACGTTCACGCACAGTATCGCAGTGCAAACATTTCTATCATGGGTGTTCCCAGTGAGGATCAGCATGTTAAGACTGGCAGTTAAAATACTGCAGTGCACACTTGACTGTCAACAACACACATGATATGTTTTAATCCACTTAGGGAGCTCATTAAAGCGACTAGAGGTGAGATTTAACTTAATCTAATGAGGCAGAGTCGCAAGCATTACAGGCTACCTACTGTAAGTTCTCACACAAAAATCCATCACAGGGACCGTACCTGCCAAGGACTTGGCTTCATCGGTGGGCACCGCCCTCAGGTGGCGTAGATCACTTTTGTTTCCCACCAACATGATGACTATGTTGCTGTCTGCGTGGTCCTGCAGCTCCTTCAGCCAGCGCTCAGCATTTTCATACGTCAGGTGCTTGGCGATGTCGTAAACCAAGAGCGCTCCAACTGCTCCACGGTAGTACCTGGATAACATGAGAACCAAATTTAACAATTTGCTCTTGTTGCAACCTGTTGATTTAGGGATTCTTCGTGGGTGTGACACACGGGCTCAGCCAGCTGACATCTCAAATCGGCAACAGCAGCAGAAACACAAGAAATAGAACTGTGAAGCTAAAACCACTGCACACAAAACTCATAACACAAGTAAACACTGATTCAAGTTATTTGTTTCCTCAATGTCTGCATGTGTTTGACACACTACGAGTCAGCACCTCGGTGGCTGCCGCATCATGGAAGACTCAAAAAGAGTTGAATAAAAGGGATGGGACCTTGACCACGAGATGAGGAGGACGCTTTGATGAACAGATCACTTCCTGACCCAAGGCAAAAAGGTACATTTTGTAGTTTTAATCACTTGCTATGATCTCTTTCTAGCTTTTTGAGGGACGATAACGCTGCTCAAAAGGTTGATTCTAAATTTAATTTAATCCCAAAGAGGATGTTCTGTTGTTTCAAGCTTCTAATGGTTGGAAGTTTACATCTGCTACCATAGCAACATTTTAAAGTACAGTCACATGCAAACCTCATGTGACGGTGAGGGACAGTTTTAACAAAAACACTACCTAACTTTTACTGAGTAACAGTTACCTCATGTGATGATTGATTCTGTTAGGTGAACTTTTAAGTGGTTTCAATGTGGAGAACAAACAAATCTATCAACCTATTGACTGGAGCTGGGATTGTGTTGTCCCGCTCACTAACTTAAACACAACTGAACGGTGGGTATTACCCATGATCCCTTGCTCTTACTGAACCGGAAGAGCTGCTGCTGTAAGAAATCCAACAAACTCTTTTTAGAATTCTTCATATTTTAAAAGTTTCCTGGCTGAATATTGGATATAAACGCTGTTTTTTAATAACTTCTAAGTCTTTTTAACTGATCTACAGTTCAGCTTTACTCTTATACTTGCTGCATGGGCAAACTGATGCATGTGGATCTATATGTGTGCAGGATTCAATTAAGACTTCAACTGAGCGTGCACTTGTGTGAAGTGGATATCTGTGGACATGTGATGAAGCAGGTCTTTTGATGATTCGCTCTCTTGTACTCACGCAGAGGTGATAGCTCGGTATCGCTCCTGTCCAGCTGTGTCCCAGATCTGAGCCTTGATGGTCTTGCCTTCTACCTGGATGCTGCGTGTGGCAAACTCCACCCCGATGGTGCTCTTGCTCTCCAGGCTGAACTCATTCCTGGTGAAGCGGGACAGCAGGTTACTCTTCCCTACACCGGAATCTCCAATCAGCACCACTACAGATTCCAGACAAAGAAAGACGCCAATCGTTAGCACACTCGTTAATGGGATTGTGGTATTTAGGGAACTAGCAATGTGCTTCTCCTTCATCATACGTTGTTGAGACGGCCAGAGTCACGGGTAAAGCGGAAATTACACAATTAAAAGACGACCAAAATGAAGAAAATGAAAGATTTCTTTTTTTTTTTATTAGACATTTTAATGAAGAATTGGCTACAAAAATGCTTTTAACTTTTTCGGCTTGACTCAACAGAATCTCATTTTCAGCGTGTACATAGAGAATGAAAAACACACAGACATGATGATTTGATGAGTTTTGAGCAGCACAGTGTACTGGCGGCAGCTGTAAAGGGGAATTCATGGCATGCCTTTGCTGTAACAGTTCATTAAAAACACAAAGGCCGTACACTGAACAACATGGGTTGTCCTCTTTTTTTTTTTAATCATGTGATTCGCATTGCTATTAAATCACCTGCCTCGCCAATAATGCTCATGTGTGGCGCCCGGCCAAAGCAGAGTAGAAACTCCGGGGACTCCCATCGAGTGAGAACAATAAATACTTGAACCACCTGCTCTTTTCAGGAAATAAAAGCAGGTTAAACACGTGATTCCAGGTGAAACCAGTGTGTTGCTGCAGGTTTCCGCCATCGAATGTTTAGTAAATCAGTTAAAGAAAAACTGTAAAGAGACCTGCGACATCGATAGATTACAAGACATGTGTGTACAAATCAATAGGTGCGAGTGGATTGTCCTGCTGTTTCAAAAGCTGGTATACAAACGTTTACACATTAACTCCTTAAACTGAGCCCTCGTGCAGTCACACAGTACTGTCAGCCCTGTGGTTATATATCAACCCTCCTCCATATCGCTTCAGTTAGCAGACACACCGTTTCACATCCCCAGACAAAACTTAAATCTATCTTATTTGCCAACATCTCTTACGTGGACTACACCAGTAAAAAAAAAAAAAGACCTTGTGCTGGTTTACCTATAAACATCAGCTGGGTTTTTATTGACGCAGAGGTAAGAGAGGTAAATTACTACACTAATGATTAGAGCCTGACCTGTAAGGATTTGTTTGGGGCTTGATACCAATATATTTGCCATTATATCAAAAAAAATTGACAATGATTCCCAAGAGCCAACACTGTTTATTCTGTAAAACGCAGATACCGATATGTCTATCGGACGATTTTTAATGAAACAAGCGGTAAATCGGTCGGACTCTGTTTACGATTTCAATCGAGCTATACCTTTAATACTGAGTGCATAATCGTGAAACTAAAAAACAAAAGGCTCTAATGTTGCGTCTCCTCCTAACATGTACACGACCGGGGCGTTATTAGGACGATTGTTTGTCAGAACAATACTTCCATAATTGTCAGGTGAGTCAGTGTGTCAGAGGGAACCTACCCCACCAACACACACCAGCCTGCCGTTTGGAAACAGGAACTCGTCATGGAATGTTGAAATTGTGTTAACAAACCAACCAACTGTGTCTACACATGCATTTAAGCAATGCTACCCTTTCCGTGGGGAAACTGTGTGTATTAAAAGGTTGTCAGTGTTGCTGTGGTGCAACATACACAAGTAGAAACTTGAAGAGCTGACTTTCTTTTAGGACTTTGAAATAATCAAAATATGGGGAAGCATCTGAGGAGTGAATGTTCCAACAGTGTGGGGCCTCCTCCACGCCAAAAAAGGCAACGTCGGCATTCTCCATTTTGTCCAGAACAAAGGATCTTGGGCGGAGGACATAAATCATTAAGCAACCATTTCTAGGTCCTTTGCCATCAGACAGGTAATATCATGGCTGCATAACACACCCATTCACTCACCCTTTTGTTGGTTTTACATTCTTCGGCTAAAAAGATATGACGCCTCCCTTAGATATTATACAACGCTGCTCCCAGTAACATAGCCAAGCCTTCAACTCCTGGAATGAAGAGAATTAAATTAATGCCTCTGCTCCTTTTCAGTATTTGCTTCTCTGTGAAATGAAAGCGGTGTATAATGCTAAAAGCAGGCTACGTAAAAGAGAAATACCTTCAATTAAAGAAGGAGGATGTGTGGTGATTTTAAGGAAGTTAAAGAGTCATATATCCACTTAACGTGGGCTTTTAAAACAACTTACTCAATTTGGCGGGTGTTAAGAAAGGGATGACATGGGAGTAAAGCAGTTAGTCTGACATTTAAAAAGTTTCTTAAAATACCTGGCTGGTATTAAGGCTTCACTAACAGGGAGGACAGCAGCGTAGCTTCCTGTGATCATGTCTCCATCGGTGGATAAAGGTTTATGTGACTCACTGGGAGCTCACACACGACTTGACTCATGCTGCCCGACAGCAAGGGGTAAAAATGGAGGCTGTAGGAACAATGCAGAGCCAAAACAAGAATGTTAGCTCTTTCCTTGTTCAAGTGAAAAACCTGAGCGGCAGCCGACACCTTATCAGTGTCCTTGCACCGCAGCACTTTATTCAGATAAATTTGCTATTTGGTCACCGTATCATTGGTTCAGTGAGTGAGTGAGTGAGCAAATCTCTTCTCCTCTATAGTCTGAGGCAGGGCTTCGTTGTGGCCACACACACTTCTCATGCAGGTATTTCCAGTTTGACAACACACACTTGTTTAGTGTTCTATATTTGTTCAGACGGTGAGCACATCATTTCCCCTTTCTTATGGAAAGGTAAAACTACCGAGAGCTGTTCGTGCCAGTTTGCCAAACAGGAAAATTCACTATTCTTTATCTTTGGTAGAGGACACTTTGTTTAAGTGTTTCTGCGCTTTATGCCGCCTGAAATGATCTGGTCACCAGGCGAGCTTTCTAATATCTATACAACACGGTGCTTATTTAAAAACCTGTCAATAGAGATTGTTTTGATGATTCTTTTTCACAATGAAACATAAAAAAATTGCAGAACCAAATCTTCAAATGTCTCATTTAAGAGGAAACAGAGGATGTTGGCATTCCCCCCCCCCCACCACTAAGTTGCTTGGAAAAATATTAAAGCCATTAATCTATCATCGAAACAGTTGCTGATCATTATTTTCTGATAATTTGATGTCACCTGTTAGATCTTATATGGAGAGAAAAGTTAGAACAAAGTGTTAGAAACTATTGTTTAATATGAAAATTGAATGATTTTTGTCCAAATGCTAAAATCTGCATGTGCATTTCTAATCTCAATATACCTTGCCTATTTAAATGGATGCCACTAATGACAGTGTTTGATCATTTGATTTACCAGAGGATTATTTTTTGTACGATAAAAAACAAGTTTCTTGGGAAACTATCAAATGATCAAAACAGTTACTGATGGTTATGTTATGATAATTTATGTCCAACCACAAAGATCTGCGTGTTACACCTCGGATATTTGTTGCCGTCAATAAAGATAATTTGAGGATTTATCTTTACACTGAAGGAAAAATGAAGAAGCAAATCTGAATTGCTTTGTTCAACCAACACATGACACAAGGACGAGTAGGAAACCCTCTCATTTAGGGGGTTGGAGACGGAGAATACTCGGGTTTGAAGATGATCAAATCCTCAAGTGTTTGGAGCTTATAGTGACAAAATTTAAATGGGATGTCTGGTGATTTCCTGTAAACCAGTAAGTCCACAGCTCCACAACACTCTGGTTTCTTCCACAAGTCAAGCACATATGTTTTTAGTTGGAGGTGTCAGTTGATGACCCCCGTGTTGACCCAAGCATCTCAGGGGTGGTTGCATCATCGGCCTGCAGAGATGACGACAGATGCTGCTTCACACACACACACATATATAACACACATATAGACACACACATAGACACACACATAGACACACACATAGACACACATATATATATATATATATAAACATATTTAAAAGCTGCCTGGACCCCTGCTGTCCTGCTTCTGCTGTTACGCTCGTGACGCCATTTCCCTCAACTTCAGCCGCATCACACAACAAAGTTCGCGCGGCGCCGCTGAACGACCTCCGGCACCTTGACGTCGTCGAACCCTTGTTTTTTAAACTAACAGGTGTTTTCCGCTCGGCTCGCGAACTCCCCTCGAGAAGAGAAGAGAAACCCCCCCCCCGGACTTCCACTCACCTTTGAACAGATAGTCGTACTCGTCCTCCCGGTTGCTCATCGTGCCTCCTCTTCGCTGGTGGGCGAAGCTCGATCCGAGTGGCGGACAAAACTTCTGTCGCGTTTCCTTCTCAGCTGCGACAGAGACCGAGCCACGGGGCGGACTTTTTTTATTTGTGTGTATCCGCTGACACGACGCAGAATCCCGCAGGGGCGAGCGACGACCAGGACGCTGTGGTGTGACTTCCGGGGACGAGAACGCGACTCCTCCGTCGTCACCTGGCTTTAGAGTCGAAGCCGGAAACTTGAGTTCTTCTTCTTCTTCTTCTTCTTCTTCACCTTCTGTCACTCGATGGCTGCGACGTCACGCCAACTCCCCCCACCCCACGCCACCCTTTTAGTCCCGCCCCCTGCTGCGCTCCCAGTGGCGGGCGGCTGACCGACACCTGTCAACTGGCTCTCACGCGATTAGTCCGCGCCGCTGTCACTCAGGCCTCCCCCTCCCCGGTCGTCAATGGGGGATGACGTGTGCGGCTCCGGGGCCTCAACAGGTACAACATGAAAAACTGTGTCTGTCAAAACAAAGTCACTTTACTTTGTTCACTGATACAATTATGATTCCAACCTGATTTCAAACACGTCTAATAAATATTTCTGTGGGTAATTTAATGATTTTATTGCTGAACGTTGTACATTTAACGTGATTGTAATGTCATTTATGTTACAGAAGTGACACTTTAAGTTTCTAAGCATCTGATGATGTTGTAATAAATTAATAAAGAGTTGCAAATGTCTTTATTCTGCCAGTTAATTTATATGCATATGTATATATATATGTATAATCATATATGGCCATAAAATCCAGTATAATAAAGTCCTACGCACCCTTATATAAAATCCAGGCTCAGGTTCTGGGTGGGTGTTCAAAATTATATAGAAAAACTGGACACACTATTTAGTTTTCAGGATTAAGACACTTTTCTATGTTTTGACGGTGATTAGTGGATAAATATATTATATTCTTCGTGCACTTTATTTTATTATTGTGGAAATCCCACATCGACACAAAGAAGTGCCTCCAAACTATCTAGTGGATTCTTTATGTATTTATTAAGACATTTTTGTTTTGTTTGAACTTTAATTTGAACAGTTTGAAGGCAAAGATCATAAATAAAGATGGATGACACGTCTCCACTTCCTACCATTGTACAAAAATGAAGCAATAAAATATGCTAGCTGCGGGTGCAGACGTCATTTGGAGCCAGAGTCTGTGCATTGGTGATTGTGTGGAGCCCCGGCCCATATTCTCCTTCTCATTCTCAGCTGTCAATCGTGACATTTCACCCCATTTTTATAGCATCAAATAAGTAACTCTATAACAAGACTTTTTCAGATCTCCCTTCTTCTTCTTCTTCTTTGTCCTTTTGGGGGCAAATAATTCAAGGTGAACAGTCAAGTGGTGCATACAGCACCTGCAGGTCACCTTGCATTACATGTACTGTTTGTTTAGTGGCTCTATGTAAGATAAGCAAGGTGATTGATGTTAGAACTCTTTTTCTGAAGGATGATACCGTTCCCAGTTATTCAAGTTCCTGTAAGCAAAAGTATTTGTTCCATTTGAATTTAAACTATTAGGCTATTTTGTGTTTGAATAAATCTTTATTGAGAAAAACAGAATTTAATGCAAAGATACAGAAAAAAAACAATCAGGATACAGGCAATGACAACTGACCAGGTTTAGTCATTTCTGACTTTGCTGGTGTTTGGTTCCAAAAACGTTAAAAGCAAGTTAACAACCTATAAGATCAGTCTTTGAATATTCAGAACAGAAGAAATGCATCTTTAAAGACAACGCTTCAAGCACACAACACATCTAGACACAAACTCTTTGGCTGTAATGGTGAAAAGAAAATACAAGATGCTAATATTAGATACAGATCTTGAAATGTGGGATTATACATGCATGAGATACGAATACTTGTACCATGTTTATTATCTAGATAAACGTGCCATGATGTTACCAGTTTTCTGCATATGTTATAAAGATATCATCTTATAGGTAACAAAGTTGTGTTTTACCTATGTTACCTACGCTCGGTGGACCGCAGGGACTCGTAAAAAAGACTGATGCTGGTGTCCAGCTACATTCGTTCACATTTATCGATCGTCTTTTGAATGCAGCACCGTCCAGTTTGTCCAACTTCATCAGTCATTTGAAAATGGCATCACCGAAGCCAGGACTGTCAATATGCTCGTGTCGCTGCATGGCCTCGAGCTCTAGCACAAGGTTATGGGTGAACGAGGAGTTCACCTGTCACCCACCCACCCTGGGGTCTCCTGGAGGATGGAGGTGGGATTAGATGTTCCTGCAGCAGGGTTTACTCTCCTCCGTGGTATCTGCTCTGGAGCTGTTCAGGGACACGGCGCTGATGGAGCCTCGAACCACTTCCTTACTGCTCACCTTCTTATGAATCTCTGATGCAAGAAATTAAAAAATATTATACCATTCACTAACAACGTGTCTGCATAGGAAGAAGTTTTAACATTTACAACAAAAAATCAAGCAGATGTTTCCCCCCAAAGCAGCCAATCAAAAAACTACCTAAGAAAACCGTTCCAAAGGTCTTTTTTCGGATTAAGAAAGGAAATATTGGGGGAGAGAGGATGAGAACAGTCTGGCCAACTGGGAATCGAACCCGTGTACAGCAGACTTTCTTTAAACCTTAATGTGCTGAGGAGATGATGCTCTATGGCTCTGATTAAAATTATTCAAACATATTATACGTTTATAGAGGAGAGACAGGAAGGGGAAGTTATTAAAAACATCAACTTTAAAGGAGCCCATATGTGGGCAATCACAAAGTAGTAAAAAAAAGGCTAGATACATAAAAATAAATTACCTTCTAGGACGTTGGTGAAAGCTTCTTCCACATTAACTGAATTCAAGGCTGAGGTCTCCAGAAACAAAATACCTTTCTTTTCTGGATGATACAAAATAAGCAAAGTTAGTTATTATATATTTAAATCCCATTTGAAATTGGGTCCAATAAAAAACATCACATAATCTTTGATCACAAATTAGAATAAATAAATAACAATTTATGTCAACGATGAAAAATCTGTTGGCGAGCAGACAAATGTTCATTCTGTAAGATCATTAATTTAGTTCATCGCAGTGACTTTCAACACACAGGTTGTCAACACTTATACCTGCGAAGTCTTTGGCCTCCTCGGTGGGCACCGATCTCTCGGACTCCAGGTCGGTCTTGTTGCCCACCAGCATGACCACAATGTGGGGGTCAGCGTGGTCGTACAGCTCCTTCAGCCAGCGCTCCACGCTCTCATAGGTGAGGTGTTTGGTGATGTCGTAGACCAGCAGGGCGCCAACAGCACCTCGGTAGTACCTGTTTGGAGGAGATAGACCTTTATTGTATGGTTGCTGGTTATTATTCAGGTAACGTACCTGCTCACCATAGTTACACAGCACAAGAACCGGCGTTTGGTGTGGAGTGGGAATGCAAAAGACACCATTCTCCCTAAATCATTGCAGCATTGAAATCATTTTCAAGCTGTTGATTCAAGCAAAACATTATATGCATGATGTTGCTTTAAGTCCAATTTCTACTCTTCTCCTGGCTCCGGTTTTGGTCCCTATATCAACTCCTGAAATGTCAATGTTCACATGACACTAGACTTTGTATGTCGGCCTTTAGTTGCTGGGCAGGAAGTGAAAAGTGGATTTGTAGCTGCCATGGCCAAAAGCAACACAGTGAGGGCAGCGACAGTAAAAGCTGCACTAACAGATACCCCATGTCATATGAAAAACTAAATAAGAAAAGACAATATTGATTATAGCTGCTTTAGGGCACCGCCACATCTTCACTGAATTAACAGTTTTTCCTGCTTTCTTATAAAGACTGGCGATCGCTCTGAAGTCATGAACCAATCCATACACCCGTCACTATTACATTACTGCTCCACTCTACCAGCAGCATAATTAATTCCACTTTAATAGGTTTTAGCTGCTTGTTACAGCACAAATTGGAAATTCCATGGGAGTGGGAATTTGCATAGTGGAATAAGTCGGTAGGTAATTACTCAAGAAGCTAAGCAGTCAGAAAAGAGCTGATCCAGCCGTGTGGCATGTCCTCAGAATGTTTTCCGTGTCTTAAATATAAAACTGACACGCCTCTATTGTTTTAAAACCAGTTTCCACACTGTCAATCCTCCCAGTTTAATTAATTAATTATTTTTAAAAAATGAATCAGGGGCACCCTCACATAGAAGAGACACACAGAGCGCTGAGCATTCAAATAAACGTCTCGGCTCTAACACATTGGATTTTAGAAACCATGTGTGTCAGTTATAAATTGTCCGTTTTTCATGTAACGTAGGAGCATGTTTCCCCCCGTTTCCAGGCTTTATGCTAAGCTAAGCTAATTGACTAGCAGCAGCTGCTTCATATTTACTTCAGAGGTCAAAACTGAGTCCAACGAAAAAAACATAATGTCATTTTGTACCAATTTTTTTAATCAATTCTATTAAAAATCATCCTGGTTTAAATTTCTTTTACGTTTCATTTCCTGTTTTAATTTGATATTTCTTACCTTGTGTGCCTAGATGTTTCACTTCCTGTCTTTGTCTACTTTCCCGCCCCATGTGTTTCACCTGTGTCCAATTATCCCGACATGTTTACCTCCCTTGTGTGTTTAGTCTCTGTGCTCCCAGTCCTCTCACTGTGTTTCCTCGGTCACACCTCCAGCTGCTGTTCAGTGCTCTGTGTCTATTTGTGCTTCGGCTCAGCTCCTTCGTGTATTTTTTACATTTGGACTTAGTGTCTCTCTGCCTACAGGTGAATCTGTAAGTCTGTCTCCCTGTCGTTCTTACGTGCCGGCATTTTGTGTCCTCTCAGTTCATTTAAAACAAGTCTAACGACTTTGCTGTTCGTCACAGCCTTTTATTAAATCAAATAATTACTGATTTCTTACACTGCCCTGTTACTTTGACTTTTTTATTTCTTATTGTATAGCTAATTATCTATGTAACTCTTTAATTTCTTTTTAAACCCATTTTTGATTTGTCTGATGTTGCTTTGACAATTTGCTGGGATGCTTTTATTCTTTTAAAGCACTTTGAATTGCCTAGTTGATGAAATGTGCTTTACACATTATAGTGGCGATCGCTGTCTTTGTGTTTCAAAATGGAGATTTACAGCAATATTGTTGTGATCATGAAATAAAATCACAGATGCAATGGTGCGACAATATACCCAGAAATACAGACTTTGTCATAAATAATTATTTCTATACTTTGTGAGTTTGTGAGAATGGATACACGGGTATATATGAATATGTTTAAAAACTGTGATGGGGTCTTGGCACTCACGCAGACGTGATGGCCCGGTATCGCTCCAGTCCCGCCGTGTCCCAGATCTGGGCCTTGATGGTGAAGGTGCTGAACTGCACCGTCCGTGTGCTGAACTCCACCCCTATTGTTGTGCGAGTATCATTGGTGAACTCGTTTTTGGTGAAGCGGGACAACAGGTTGCTCTTCCCTACACCAGATTCACCAATCAGCACCACTGGAGAAGACAAACACACACACACAGGTATGTTAATCACAGCTCCAGGTTTTGGATTCAGGGTTTGGTTGTTGCAAAACTTAATGCAGTGTGTCTGAGACAAAACAAATATGGACCAATCCTGACCACATCATCACTTAAAGCCCATATTAACTAAAGCTCTTATTCTAGGTGTGTCTCTTTAAGGTTGGCCCATGAATCAACACTTGTGGTTGTTGTCCTGTTTTACAAACAGACACACGCCCTTGTGGCAAATAAGCTACCCTACTTATTTCAACTCAGGGGTGCAGACAGGACATGTTGCACAAAACTCTGGAGACCTATGTGGGATGTAACAGAAAATTCCAGATTGTTGAATTTCATCCAGACAGATAATTATAAAAATAAAAGGTCCCAGGTTTTCTTGCCCCTGAGTGAAAGTTGTAGTTTTAAACTCTCCGGGCAAAGAATGACGAACACTTGATAAACAGCAAAACATTTTACAAATCTGACATAGATGCATTATGTGTTATGTCTCTTCACTGTGCTTACACAATGCATAAGTAATGTATAACTATATTGAGCTTTTATTATGTTGCTATTTGATAGAAAATTATTGAAGTTTTTTCTCCCAGCCTTATTTTGTGTTTTCCCCAAACTGCAGTTAAGACACTCTTTCTCCTGGAAACTTTTTTTGAGGTAACTTCCTCTTAATTGAACCTTTTGTTTCAGGAGATAAAACAGGGCCTGGGAACGTAAGGGGATTCCTTATGAGGTGGAACAGGTTGAGCTGCTATCTCCTCATATCGTGATCACAGAAACCTACCTCCTGAGTAAACGGGAAAGGAAGTAACCGGACAAACCCTTTTATCTTATTGACTAATGTTTGGGTTTCACTCGTGACTGACTCAGAGAGAGAAAGAAGGCTTGGTTTAATTGGCACATATAGGGACAGAGTGCTGATGAGATCTGAGACAGTCACAGTTTATTGCTGAGGTGTGTGGGCTCAAAAACACTGAGGTTATAATCCAAGCAACAATTAGTTTAATTTATCAATGAGACTGAAACAATGCTACATTATGTTAGGATAGACAAGGATAGGAAAGGATGGGTTAGGCTAGGCTAGGCTAGGATAGGATAGGATGGGTTAGGCTAGGCTAGGCTAGGATAGGATAGGTTAGGCAAGGCAAGGATAGGATAGGATAGGATGGGTTAGGCTAGGATAGACTGGGATAGGTTAGGTTAGGTTAGGATAGGATAGGATAGGCAAGGCAAGGATAGGCTAGGCTAGGATAGGATAGGTTAGGCTAGGCTAGGCTAGGATAGGATGGGTTAGGCTAGGCTAGGCTAGGATAGGATGGGTTAGGCTAGGCTAGGATAGGTTAGGCAAGGCTAGGATAGGATAGGATGAGCAAGGCAAGGCTAGGATAGGATGGGTTAGGCTAGGATAGGTTAGGCTAGGATAGACTGGGATAGGTTAGGCTTGGCTAGGCTAGGTTAGGCTAGACTAGGCGTGGCTAGCTCAGCCATGACAGCATTAAAATAGTTTTACATGTGGACAAAAATGAATTGGTAATAATTTTTATAAAATTTTAATAATACATTTTAATAATACAACAATATTTATAAGGACTTATTTTCCTTTTGACTCTTTAAACACATTTGGTGTCTGATGCTTGAGTGAGATTTTTAATGCAGAACTATAACTTGTATTTGAGTATTTTTTCACTGTGATATTTATACTATTTAAAGTGAAGGACCTGAATATTTCTTCAACCACTGGTGGATATAATCTTCAGATAGATGCAGATTGTTGATTTTTTTTCTTTTCTCAGAAACGTTTAAGGACTACTTGTTCTGGTTGGGTTTAAAGTTTAGTTAAAAGAAAAGAAGAAGAGTTAAGAAAAACAGTCTCAAGGTTAATTTAGGGATCGGGCTGCCACTTTAAAACCTATCACATGATCTTCTTCAGCAGAGGGAAAGTTTCTCAATCACTGCATCCAAGGCCGGGGACGAACTTCAACTTGAGTTTAGGAATCCCTTCCTCGCTTCTCTTAGAACCAGTGCAAAAAAAATCTTTCTTTTTCCCTGAACATCTGTTGATTCCCATAAAGCTGCACTCTTAAAACACAAATGACTTATCCCCAGTTCTTGACTTACAGAATGTTTTACCAGATGTCCGAGGTCACAGCAGACAATGTTTTACAAGTTCCTCTACTTCGTCTGTTTTAGGTAACTGATCACTCCATTGCGGGGTTTTTCTCCCAGTGTGTCGGGTAAGAATGTCTGTTCTCCTCCTCCTCTCTTCAACGACTGAGTAACTTCTTATGCAAACAATAACCCTGGTTTCTATGGCAATGTAGGACAAGAGGCCATCCCGCTTTATGGTGGACTGGTTTTCTGAAGAAGCCGGGACGAAGTTGATGCGTTGTGGCGTGGATTCAATTTTCCTTTTGTTTGTTTTCATGACCTTCAGGAGGAAATCCAGCAGCAACACATAACTTGGCAGAGTCCTTCCTAAGTGAGTCCACGCACTTTACACGGAGAGACGAGTTTGCAGGTTCACATTCCAAGCAAACATCGTACAATCATTTTACTGATTAGTTTCTCTGAGCAATCAGTGATTCTCTGGATGGAATGAAATCCTGCACATACTTTTGAGATAACAAACGCTGCAAGGAGCACTGCATTAGTGAGCGAGTTTATTCAATGATTGCAGTCGGTTTAGAGAATTCACTCTTCACAGGCTGGAGGAGGGATCCCTCCTCTGTCGCTCCTCCTCCTCCTGAGGTTTCTCCCACACATTAACTCCTCGCTAAACCCCCAACATGTTGCTTTTAAGTTTTTGTACAAATCAAACAAGCAACATATTGGCACTCAGTCACACGTACCTCCGCCAAGGCCAAACAATCCAACACAATGTAGTTCTTGTAGTAGAGATATATAAAAGGAAGTGGTGTGATAACCTGAACTAGAACAGCACTCAGTGGAGCACACACCTCTGCCAAGACCCAACTGTCCCTTTAAATTCAGTAAAGCTGCCCCAACTTGCGGACGCTCATAAATATCGGTTCCTTGAATATGATTGAGATTATTATTAAGATCCATGAATCATTAACTGGGAAACTGGTACAAACTGGTTGTGAGTTCTTCCCAGGACCCGGCCCCATCCCTCCACCAAGCTTGGTGGAAATCAGTTTGGTAGTTCTTGTGTAATCAGGCGAAAAAATAAACCAACAAACAAACCTGGGTCAAAACATAACCTCCTTGACTAAGGTCATTCAGTCAATCTCCAGACAGAACCTTGTTTCTGTCTGGTTATCCCTGCTTCCAGGCTTTATGCTATGCTAACTAGTGAAAGTTAAAAGTTACCTTACACTCACCTCACACGAGCCAAACCGATATGGATTTTGGGGGCCGATGTTGATATCGATATTAGGGAGTGTATGTGTGTGTGTGTGTGTGTGTGTATATATATGTATATATATATATATATGGCCTGACCTGCATGTACCATACCTGTCAGTATACGATGTATAATATTCCAAGAAGGATAATTTTACAAAGATTGTGTGAAGTTTTAAAATGCTATATAGATTGTAAAATATCTGCCTTTGACTGTAGAGATTGAGAGGAAACATAAGGATGGGGGATTGAATTGAATCAGGGACGTTATTGACATGTGGCTTGTTTCTCCAAACCCTGTGGGGCAAATTTGTGTGAATACAACGGACTTGACCGTCTTCATATTTTATTTTCCTGTTGGACTCAAGCATCACTTACTTCACAAGTTCATTTGACTTCCCCGTCCACCTACTTTCCATCTGTCCAGTGCCTTTTATCAATATTCCTACCCCACACCTTTCCTTTTCCACATCTGTTCAGAGCCACCTGGCACCTTCAGCTGCTGCATATCAGAATTAATTACTGTGCTACACTAAATGACTGATTAACAAGTTAATAATAAACAAGGAAGTATAATTTCAAGGGCATATCAGCATTACAGACCAAGACTTGAAAAGCTGCAGGGATGTCCCTGGGGATCAGATCAACACATGCACTCACCCTTAAAGACAAAGTTGTAGGTCTCATCTGACCCCATGTTCTGTCCATTCAATGCAGCCGCGCCGCACTTCACTGCTGTCTCCAGATGTAAGATGACACTGACTCACACCAAAGCCAACCTGCCTCTCAGATGCTCTTCAACAGAGAAACTGCTCCGACACATGAATGCCAGTCTCCAGCTCTCTGCCCTTCACTACGCTTCCCTATCTGAGTTCACAGAACACTGGCTTGTTTGGACAGGACATGTGTATCCAGGTTGTTTCTCAGGAAGGCGGCCGGGCGGGGTTTGTCTCAGGGAGTGGTGGAGCGGAGACGGAGGTGTGTCCTAGTAATGGAGCCAGTGCAGGGCAGGTTGGACAGGTAACACAACTCCCAGGTAGGGCTGAGGCTGAGAGGGACTGTCAGGTGCCTCCTGGTGGGCGATTCAAACAACTGCATGCAGGAAGCAAAACGAAAAGTCTTCCTGCTGAATCACTGAAAGGAAGATTAAACCCTGAAATACAGTTTATGTGGTCTCTGCCAAAAAAGATGATCTGCAATAACATAATAAATACAAAACATTTAAACTGCTGTATAACATTTATCTGAACTTTCCTTATGGTGTTCATACTTTGACATTTATGCACATAAAACCTAAAAATTGATTATGTATCAGAGAATACGTTCACACCTTATCCTTGTAAACCAGCTGTTTTGACACTGTCCTCTTCTTTGTGGTAACACGCAAAACCCACAACCAGTCAGTTCAGAGCATAAACACAAAAAACAAGACTGTAGAAATATTAATGCAATTTTTTATTTTTATTTGACAGGTTTAAGATTTGCTGCATTTAAATCAGACAGACATGTACATTGAACTTTCCATCCAGCTCATAATGTGTGTGTTAGGCCACTTCTCTGCATAACTGTGAATAAGCGTATTAACCGTGAAAGCAGCTGATAGCGGAATCATTTCAGCAGTTTCACACGCAAACGTCCTACTGACAAACTGAGGAATTTTAGAGCCGACAAAACTAAGTGAAGACAAACAGTTAAGAACTCACACAAGCTGTTAGTTGCACCAATACCATGATTATAAATACACTGAATATCCCCCTCAACACAAGAACACACACACACACACACACACACACACACACACACACACACACACACACACACACACACACACACACACACACACACACACACACACACACACACACACACACACACACAAAGCACTTTGTGTTACAGTAGTCCATGAATGTACTACATCCCATGATGCTTTCTTTTCCAGGCAGAAGGAAGTAATGCACATTTCTTCACTATGATGCAGCCACTTGAGTCAGTGGTTCCTCCAGGTACTGCACCAGTGCTTCCGCCTATAAACGTGACAAAAAAAAAATATATATATATATATTTCATCATGGCAGCTTCTCAAATGTGACTTTGACAAATAGTCCTGGGCTATTTAGGCTGTTTTTACGTGCTTTTGATTTTGCCCTTATATACACACTACATTAAAAAATGTTTAACAGCCAATGTTTGGTATCTTCTTTTGTCAGCACAACATTGCCTGTATGACCAGTGATTTCAAATGAGCTTGGCAAGTACAGAAGACAGTGAATAGAGAAAACAACATACAAGTGACAGTAGGACAGTGGTTGTACGGTGAAGCAAAGACAGACAACAGCACTGACTGCTAACGTGCCAACACTCTCACCTTGGCTTTAAGCATTCCGAAGCCCACCGTCTCTTTGGCGTACATGCACAGCAGCAGGTTGGCTACATGAGTGATGGCCACTCGTCCCTCCTGAGAGAGACAAGAAGAGATCCTCACACAGTGCTCCGCTCATCACTCAACTGACAACAAATCCACCGGTCATGGAGAACTGCGCTTCTTACCATACAATCCATGAGTATGAATTTGAGTTTGTCTTCATTGAAGGCCTGGTGGCCGTTCTTGTCGTACGCTGCCCAGATGTTGCTTGCGATGGCGGCTGTCACTCGTGCGTCAGTGTCCCCATACCCAGAGTAGGCCAGGAGTGAACCTTCGTTATTCAGTAGGCTGGTGAACATGTAAAAGGTGGATGTTATATTTGACCATAGACTGTGCAGTCGTTTATTATTACACATCTGTCAAGTTACCAAACAATAACATTAGAGCTGGAATAAGGAAAGTACCTGAACTCCCCGCTTGCAATCTAATCAAAGTATGTATTATATATAAAGTGATATCAGACTGACTGAACTATGAATCAAACAACGAAAATTGTAATGAATTATGATTCTTATTTGATACAAGTCAAAATAATCATGTGATGTCACAGAACCCAAATGAGCTTATAGGTTAAAGTTTCAAAAGAGCATTATGAACAAAACTATTTTTTTTTGCAACAAGACACAAATCAACGCATGTGTGCTGATATTTTAAATTGACAAAATCACCCTCACATAAATTGGTGTATTTAGTCAGAAGTTTGCTCAATAAACGACAAAACTTCAGTCTCCGGGGTTTCAAATGGGACGATTTCTGTCATTTACATTAGACTGGACATATTTTGGGATTGAGGCTGTTTTGTTCAGATTTAATGTGGAATTTTAAGACGTCAAATTAACCTCCAAGAAATTATGATGTCGACTTTTCAGTTCAATATTTGCTATCGATTGACAGATAAGATCAACTTTATTTAAATGCACCTGTTGTAGCAGGAGATGGTCGAAATGAAGTAGACGAGAGAGCGAGTGAAAGTACGAAATAGAAAAGAAATAGGGGGAATAAAATCATTTAAAAAATAAGATATGTAGATAATATACAACGTTCACGACAGATCCAGTAATCAACAGTAAGTGGTAGTCAGCTAGATCCATGATTTAAAAGACGATTTTGCAGAGGAATATTTTATTCACCTGAGATACAACAATCAGTGATTTTCTCAATTGAAAAGATCAATTTATATTTTTATGGTTGATTAACGAGATACCTCAGAATCCTTGTACTTTCCATTGTAGGTGCCTCGTGAACTAATGCCATGAGATGACCTGGTTAACCCGGAGGAGTTTTACTCACACGCTGCTGCACTAACTACTACACGCACATAAGATGGCGTGGTCCTGTAACCGCATCACTACATCACCGGTTCGTTGTCAAAAGACCAAAGCAAACTCCTCTCGTCACTTAGCATCTGGTTAGCATGCCGCTAGCTAGCGTAGCATGCTAGCTACCCGTACTCACAGTGTGCTCTGGACTCCGTTAGTGTTCGCCTGACTGAGAACCTGCGTCAGCGCCTTCGGTCGCAACATGACGTCGCTCGGACTGACAGGCGGGGAAGTGAAACGAACGTGAAATGTGACTAAACAACTCAATTTAAACTGTCACACAAAACTGCTCGACACAACGAAGGCGAGTCAGCTGATGTTTTCTTCCTGTTCCCGGGTGCACAGCATTGTGGGAATTGTAGGCGAGGGATTTTAACTTTTTCCTTTTTTCCCGCTTCGCTTGATTGTGTTAATTAAATATTCTGTACAACAGTTTTGACACCGAAGAATTTCTATATAGTGTGACACTTCTTGTCCAATGTTTCATATCAATTAATCAAATTGTATTTATATATTTATGTTTATTGTTGGCATGTCATATTATTTTGGTTAGATAACCTGCAGTGTTATTTTGGACACTTGGTGGCGGTCATTGCACGCACAGGGCTGTATAGGTAGGGGCATAGGTGACAGGAAATGGTGGCGGAAATAATTATGGAGGTAGCTTTCAGAAAGGTCGAAGCCAAAACAATAATTAGGGGTAGCATCATGACTGACCGGCCAAAACAATGGGATGCGGGGAGTAAAGGACGATATCATCGATATCAAATAAAGCAAAAAGTGGGAGGAATGAAAGCAATAGCGAAAAACACTAGAGAACAAACATTTATTGCAAGGCTAAGAAGAGACACACATGGAGATGTGGACATGCAAAGTTTGAGGCATTCTTTGTTTTGAGAGAGCGGAGAGAAAACACAACACAGCACGTAACACTTATCTTTTAAAAAAATAAAATACCGAGTTTTACAGTCGCAGAAATGTATATGGAATTTCTACATTTACGCGGTTTTATCTCTTTCTCCATCACTGCACAGAACTGTCAGTGACTGAGACGTTAAAGGAACAAATATATTAAATTCGGAGGGGTGGTTGTAGACAAAATAACATTAGAACCATGGATTTAAATCAACAAAACTTTTCTATTCTTCTTCTAATATTTTTAAATCGCCCTCGCTAGTCCCCAGCTCCACCAGTCTTTCAGCGTCAATCCCCAAAATGAACTGAGCGCGTTAGGCCAACAGTCTTTCCACAGCCGCGTTGACGTCCCCTCCTGTCGCGATAAGCGCCTGCAGGTTAGCTTCACGGTTGATGAAGCCCATGGCGTTGAGCTGGTCAAGCTGCTGCTGAAAACGAGCCTCCGGCACCTGAAGGTGTGAGGGAAGAGACGGCGTAAGAAGTCTTGATTCTTTTTATTTACAGAGGTGGAAACTTTGAGATTGTGATAACTGTCAGTATGTGGTGAGAGAGAAGACACATCTTGACCTAATATTTTGACACAAACTCTTGGGTTTAACTATATTTACAGTACTCCTACTTCGTGCACAATTACTGCATCATAATACAAAGACAAACTCCTCCTCTCATATGTCATGATTACATTTTTCTGTATAGTTCTTTAAACTGTGAATAACATTAAACCCTTTTACTTTCATTTAAAAAAAAAGATAAAATACTAATTGAAATCAGTATTTTAATCTAAAATATTTGAACCTGCATTTATATATAATGCAAGTCACATTTACAGACAACATTATCGATTTGTCTTTCTCAATAAACTAACAAGTTGTTGCATCCTGATTAAACGTACCGATTGGCCACCGCCTGAAAACATCTGTAAAATCTGCTGCATCTGCTGTGAGGGAATGGATCCTGGTGGTAAGGCAGCTGAGGAGGAGTTCTGTGGAGGGACACTGCTCCCTGTGGCTGGAGGGACACTGCCCCCTGTGGCTGGAGGAACTGTGAGACCTCCAGTAGGCACACTGGAGGTGGAAGAATACGTTAAAATAAATAAAAACTAGGGCTATGTTGTAGCACTGAACGGGCCCGAGCACACGCAACTCGGGACCTGTTGCGGTTGGTGGAGAGAGCGATCGGCGACCGGGCACACGGTGTGTTTTGCACACTGTGGGAAGGATAAACGCAAAATTAAAATTAAAATAAAATAAATAAAATCCGTCCGTCCAAAAAAAAATAATACGGACAGACAGACAGACGTCCGTTCGTCCATCTGTCCGTCCAAAAAAATAAATAAATAAATAAAATAAAATAAAATCCGTCCGTCTGTCCGTCCAAGAAAATAATAATAATACGGACAGACAGACGGACGGAAAAAAAAAATTAAATGAAATCCGTCCGTCTGTCCGTCCAAAAAAAAAAAATACGGACAGACAGACGACAAAAAAATAAAAAAGTAAAATTCGTCCGTCTGTCTGTCGGTATTATTATTTTTTTTGGACGGACAGACACTAAATGCAAAATGGCGTTTGTCTGGTCATGATACACCTGGGCTAAGATTTTTGTGAAGATCGGTCAAAGGGATACCTAGGGGTTGCGTTCCAGGTGGCGCTGTTGAGCCATTTTGCCACGCCCATTTCAAATAACTTCAGAATATGTACAAAGTGCAAATATATGGACAGACAGACGGACGAAAATCCGTCCATCTGTCCGTTCCAAAAAAAAATTAAAATACGGACAGACGGACGAAAATCCGTAAAGTAACGTAACGTAACGTAAAGTAACGAAAAGTAACGTAACGTAAAGTAACGTAAAGTGACGAAAAGTAACTAAGTAACGAAAAGTAACTGAAAGTAACGGAAAGTAACTAAAAGTAAGAAAGTAACTAAAAGTAAGAAAGTAACTAAAAAGTTACTAAAAGTACAAAAGTGACTAAAAAGTAACTAAAAGTACGAAAGTAACTAAAAAGTAACTAAAAAGTAACTAAAAGTACGAAAGTAACTAAAAAGCAACTAAAAGTACAAAAGTAACTAAAAAGTAACTAAAAGTACGAAAGTAACTAAAAGTAACGAAAGTAACGAAAAGTAAAGAAAAGTAACAAAGTAACCGAAAGTAACAAAGTAACGAAAAGTTACGAAAAGTAATGAAGTAACGAAAAGTAACAAAGTAACAAAGTAACGAAAAGTAACGAGTAATTTCTGTGTAGATGTCATGAGGCCGGGACTCTTGTCTTACATGTCTAGTTTGGACTCGATTCGACCAAATATGTCCGAGATACAGAACCTTGTGTTTTGATGGCGTGTAATCAAACTTTGACGCCACGCCACGGTCACACCGTGTGACGAAAAATCGATCTTTGAGGTAGTTTTCATCTCCATCTTGTTGTGATGACACGCATCTCCATATGAAGTTGATCTGATGAAAGCCATGGGACAAGTACATCAAAGTAAAAATGTGGAAAATGGCCAATATGGCCACTAAAGTCAAAATGGCGGGCTTCCTGTTGCTTTTTTCCCATTGCACCTCTGACCTTTTTTGTTTGTCTTGTCATGATACACCTGGGCTACGATTTTTGTGAAGATCGGTGAAAGCTAACTGAGGGGCCTTTCCTTAGATGCCGCTGTTGAGCCATTTTTCCACGCCCATTTCAAATTACTCCAGAATACAATTACTTTTTGGGGTTTTGAATTCCCTGCAAACTTTGGTAACAATTTCAGCATGTCTAGGCCGTGAAAAAGCCCCAAAAGGGAAATACAAATCCTTCGAAATACAATAGGGCCTCCCACCGGAGGTGCTCGGGCCCTAATAAAGCTTTATAGTAACGGTCAAGAAGAGCAGCTTTAAATACCTGAGAGAGAGTAAACCCTCTTTAAATTAACATATAATTATGTAAAGTGATACTAAACTGAACACAACATGCTAGTATTTAGCAACCAGACCTTCCTAAACACCAAGAGTTCGCCCTGAAGTTCGCTGGCTGTATGGAAGAAGAAGTTTTTCCACCAGCATCTCAAAATAATAATAATAGCTTGCATTTATATATCGCCTTCAAGAGACCCAAGGACGCAGGAACAAGGAAATCTTTGGTAATTGCGCCATTAAACACTATACTGATGTGAAAGATATAAATACAAATTATCAGTAAGTTAATTTTCTTTAATGATTTAAATGACTGAAGAAATTCAGATTATTTCTCCTGAGTGGACTATGGATTAAGACAAATATGGAGGCTTGAAGAATATATGGAATTAGTAACTGTATACCTGACCTAATCCCAGCAATTCCATCCGTAATATCTGCAGCCCTGGCTGGATCTGTTCGAGGGCCTGTCTGACTCTGGGGTTGCTCATCGTAGAAAGCGTTTCAGGATTCTGCAACTGCTCAATGACAATTAGACAAATTTGTCTCATCAGGTCTGGGTTGGACATCAGGGTCCGGAACACCGGGTTCCCATGATCTGCAACAGCATCTGTGGGTTGACATCATCAGCTGCTGTATCTCCATTAAGTAGGGTGAACCCATGCCGACACCTAAGAAGCCGGACAGGTTACCGAGTCCACCTGAGGGAGGAAGGATACAGATCAATAAGTTATTGGTAGGTGTGTGGGCATGTGGCATGTGGTGGGAACCAAATCACAGCCTGTCGATAACATGTAGCATCTTATTGAGTGCAAGGGGCTTAATAAAGCATGTAGACACATGACACATGCAGCAGTAACAACAATGTGTAGTGTCTCTACAAGAGCAGGTGACACTGAACGCTTTCAGTTTACGTTACTGAAAAAGCTATTAGCAAGTTAGATGGACAAACCAAGACAGTTCCCATGTTGAAGACCCCACCTCATGCAGAGCTACAGATTCATCTGCCTTGCATTCTGAAGAGGAGCTAATCAGAGGGAGTTTCTTTCTTCAGGCTTTGCAGACGGGGTGACCACCTTTAAATCGAGTTACCTTCAGCACTCATGTAACACAGAAACACGAATAGACTTCAGACTCAGTCCTCTTAGAACAAAGGTCTCATAGGCACACAGTTCCTAAATCTGAGAGACTGATGCTAATTTTGGTTGATGATAGAGAATCAGTCAATAAGCATTACTGTGCCAATTTTAAAATGCATGAATCAAATATGGTTTTTGAAGATAATTTAAAAATTTAAAAACAATACTAACCATCAGGAATTTTTACATGGTTTTCAGAGAAAGCTGAAAAATGTCAAACCTGAAACTCCCTGCAGTGCAAAAAGAACAAAGTAAACTTTATGTTAAACATTTTACTCATTGCATTAGCAGGTTGTAATGGTGTCTGGACCGGTGCTGCTCGCTACAGTGGGGTCAGGCTGGTGCTCCTGGCGCTGCTGATAGTGTTTTGTTGAGGTGGTGAAGAAGTGGAACTGGTCTGAGATGTGCACCGCCATCTGTTGATCTTAAGAGACAGCAGACATCAAACAGTCAATCTCACCACACGTAAGCGTAGACCTCTTAACACAGATCTCATGGACTATACTTACTTTGGGATGTTCTTGATAACGAGATGAACGGTGTATCCGCTTCTGATACCATACTGCTTCAGAGTATCAGTGTATCCTTAGAACCTTCCCTTGTGAATATCAGCAATTCAGTTGGTTCTGGGGGCCTCAAATATTTTTGATACTTCCAGTTCAAGCTAAACAGATGAGAAAGAAAATAAAAGGTAAATTACCAGCAGGGCAAAGTCAGCAGCTGCCTTGATATTCAAAGAAGAAATGCAGGTTTTGGTGATTTGATTAGTTGCAAATATTAGTGAGGATCAGAACTACATATGAACAACATTATCCTACATTAATATGCAATCTAGTGCCCCTCTTTTGAAGATGGGTGAAAATGTAGTTCTAAAATGAATTTAGTTCATATTGTGCCCACATGGTGGTTACTCCTGAAACAAGTTGTTCATTACATTTAGAGATGTTCCATTACTGATACCAGCATCAGAAATACTGAAAATGCTTTGTCAGGAATCGGCGAATGTGGAAATATAAGTATGTAGTGTAGCATTAGCCAGAGCTACCTAAAATGTCAGCAATGTTTGCAATATTTTCCTCAGGAAAGTCCCACAAGTAAAACTGCAACGTGTGCCATACGCAAGACTTCACTTTAGAGCTATTTAAAGGAAGTAATTGTTGTGTATTCTTAGATTTATTTGTTTGTGTTCTTTTTGCAGTTATGAAACTAGATAATACAAAAATTATATGGCTTCATTCTCTGTATGCATTTGTTTTTCAATGTGTTTATCACTTCCTTACAGGGTTAGTAGCATACAGTTTTAAAAATATTTTGTATAGGTTATACTTTTAAATGTATTGGTATCGGATCAGTACTTGTTATTGACATGAACGCACCTTTCCCACAGAAGACTCCTCCCAAATCGTTAGTTTCTTGTTTCCCTCCTGAGTTGTGACATTAATCTCAATCGGGGTGGCACCCGGAGATTCATCTTCATTCGCATTGACATCCTCCATGTGGTCGCTGCTGCTTTTCTCTGCCATCTCTTCAGTAAGGGCAAGCTCAAATCGTGGCAGCGGCAGCTCATAGAGGTACTTCCGGTGGCAACAGAAACTGCCACTTATATGTAAAGGCAGCTGCCTTTGATGCCACACTGTTTGCAGGCAGCTATCACAGTTGCCACAAGTGTTTGAGGGTAGTTGTCACTGCCACTGCAATATCTGAGAGCAACTGTAGCTGTTTGTCATTTATTCAGAGATATATACTGGTTTATGGAAGTTAATTTGATAGTTTGTTAGCTCCGGGGGGGTTAGACTCAAAATGAATCAAGAAATGTTCCACATCTATCAGATCCATATGCATGATCTTAGGGTCTATGGATGGGTAAGAACTCAAAAAAAGAACGTAGAAACCTCAGAGAGCCACATGTGAGGGATCCCTCTCCCAGGACGGATAGAAGTGCAATAGATGCCTCGTGTAAAGGAGAACATCAGAAACAGCATTAGAAGGTAAATAAATGGATGAATTATTGTCAGTAATGGTAGAGTATCTGAGTAGACATATTGTATATAAAGCAGTCTTGTTGTTAGCCCTGGATCTGCAGATGATAAGGCATAGGGACTCCAGGGAAGATGTCCCTTACTGCCAACATTACTGCAACAACACGTTCCTGTAGATTCATGCTGCACAACATCAGGAGAATACGTCCCCTTCTCACTCAGAAGGCGGCGCAGGTTCTGGTCCAGGCTCTGGTCATTTCGTTTGAGACATCGTTTTTGCAAAAGCACACACCGACTCCACATTAACTTTGATGATCTATGACATACGAAGCCGGGAGTCGTTGCTGCCGACGTGAATTACGTTCTTACTGTATTTATGTTTAGCTTTAGCCAGCAGCTTTAGTTTGGATTTCAATGTCGCCTGCTCTGGGGGGGAGGAGGAGGAAGAGGCGGGCTCCATGGAAATGGCAGACTGGCGTGCTAGCCTCGAGAGGAGCACAGTGAGCAAGCGGTAAGTCTGCATGTGGATAAACATCGGTGTTCGCTGACTCCGATTATTTCACAGCTTTTCTGTGAAGATGACCCAAACTGACTCTCACTCTTTTCCTTGGGTTAGGCAGCTGGACGACCTACAGGGAGTAGTTGTGGGATTCACACCACCTTGCATGTAGGCCAAAAGGGTGCTGGTCACTTGAACAGTGTGTGGTGGTTCTGTCCTTGCACTGTGAGTTGCAGTGGTAGTGATCAGTGTGCTCACGTGGTGGTGTCTATTGGGGTTTGTGATAGAATCTCCCCGTAGTAAGTAAGCTGCCTAATGGTCCTCGCTTTTTAGGTTAAAGTGTATTGTATCTCTGTGGTCACGGTATTTGTTGTTTTAGATTTTATATACATTCAGAAATAATAACCTATTTGTTTTATTTATAATTGTCCATCATTTTCCCCTTTCTTAGGTCCCCCATTCTAGTCCTCCCATTATTAAATAAAGATTTAATTGTGAACTGAATGCACATCTCTGCTCTTCTTGAACCCCTAAAATTTGATTGTGTCCATGCACACTGTCATTGGAGTCAAACATGACCCATAGGCTGCTTTAATTCTAAAACAGTCATTCTTAACACTGTCCGGTCACATAGATCGGCGATTTAGCTGTAGTAATATAGAGAAATATCGGTGTTAGCAGAGGAGCTAGTTCTGAGAGAGTGACCACCAACAAATGTGTAAATAATTGCCTTTTATTTTTTTTACGTTTGAGTAATTTGTGCAAATACAGATTGTAAATAACCCAATCTATGTTATTGTTAATATTGTCGAAGTGTCTGTTATTTTATTGTGAAATATTTGCTCGCTTTGAGGTCAGACAATCTCATTTCCGTTGTTGTATTACACGCTTTTATTTTGAAAAGTGAAGTTCCGGTAGAGACGCGGACTTCCTGTTATGAATCTGTAACTTCACAAAGGAAAAGTTTTTTTGGGGGTTTAGCGACCCTCCGAAGAGGCACAAGCTCTTACGGTGTTGTTTAGGGAAGTTTCAAATAAACCTGGAAACATCAGTTGAAAGTCTCGACCATCTTCCGGCGGATATGACCTCCACCTGCTGCACCACACTGCCAGTGGAGTTCATGTGACGCAGCAACTCTGGTGATGGTCCAACGACGACGGCTAAAATGGACGATGTAAAGGAACAAATGCATAAACCTACGAACTGAAAATACAGGGAAGTAGTGGCTTATTACTTCAAGCTGCATATGAAGGATCGTCACAACAGGAATTAAAGGGAGGACATTGAAAGCGAAGAAAAAAATGGACGCACGTGAAGCTGTTACTAGTGACATATTGAAAGTCATTTATGAACGTTTATCAGCAACAGATGGTGAATTTGATGCTGATATTGAAAAGCAGCGCCTTCATCAGCTACACGCCAATGACTACGCCTACTCTGTTTATGGTAGCGCTTCACGGTCAGGTGCCAGTCACCGCTCGGAAACTGCGAGCATTGTGGCAAAGAGAATTGATGCAGCTGCAGAACTAGCTGCAAAGGAAGGTCAATACAGAACAATGCAAGTTGAATTAAGGCAAAAGGAGAAAATAAGAACAATGGAAGAGCAACACAGGAAGGAATTAGACATGCAGAGGTCTGAATGGGAGCGTCTACAGGCAGAAAGGGACATGGAGGCTGCTCGTGCCAGACTGATGATCTACGACAGAGAAAGCAGAATGGAATCCGATACTCAGCCCATGCAGCAAAACAAAAGGTCAAGCATTTCCATCCCCTCTGATCACCACCAGAACCCTCACATTGTTGCACCAGCACCTCATACTGACGTGTCTCAGTTGGCCCAAGCAAACCAAGACAGACTCCCAATGCTGGTGCCCACAGTGTTTAGTGGCGACCCAGTTCTCTATATTGAATGGAGGGCTTCATTCATGTCACTCATCCACCGCAAAGGTATCTCTTCAGCTGATGATCTTCATTTTTTGAAGAAATATGTCACTGGCTCAGCACACAAATGCCTTGAAGGCACCTTTTATCGCAATGACGATGAAGCGTACAGAGATGCATGGAAAAACTAGACCAATGCTATGGTCAGCCATTTGTTGTCCAAAGAGCTTTCAGGGAGAAGCTGTCAAAATGGCCGAAAATTTATTCCAAGGACGCTGAAGGGTTAAGGACATTCTCTGACTTCTCAAAACGCCTGCCTGCAAGCCATGCCACATGTAAAGGGTCTTCACCTCCATGATCGTCCCAGTGTGGGTGTCCACAGCCCAAAACCCATCTAATGAGCAGCTTGTGTATGCATTGTTAGACACCCAAAGTGACAGCACCTTCATCAACGAAGAATTAAGCAATCAGTTACAAGCAGATACCTACCCTGTAAAATTGAAACTGACCACAATTCAAGCTCTCACGTCGACCTTCCTCCCTCCTACAGTAAAGACCACATTCCAGTGAACCGTAATCATATACCCACACATGAAACAGTCTGTCCAAGAACACTAGCGCCCAGACAGGTGTTATCTGGAAAAGATAACGAGCCCTATGCCATCCTGACAGATTTAGGGTGGAGCATTGTTGGAGGTTCAACCCCATGCCTGGATGAAACAGAATCCAGCCTGTGTCACAGAGTCAATGTAAAGGAACTTCCTCCAGTAACACCAATGGATATTATAAGCATCCTGGAGTCAGACTCAGGAGCCCTCACGAGGCACGAACATTAATCGGCTAATGAAACATTAATAACAGCTCCTTGCACTGTCGTGCTCAGGCCCTAATAACCCAGGGAAGGAGAATCATGGGCAACGGATGAACGAACAAAAGAGTAATTTATTAATAATGAACCGAAAACAACTTTCTTAGAAGGAAAGACACTGACAAACAGCAGTAAAAATTTAACTCAAAACCACAACCCATCAAATGAAATGGTCACGCTACCAAAAAATAACTGCAGACAAATAACATGGCACACTGGGGCTGACTGTCTGCAGTTATTTTTTTTTGCAATTTCTACATTTCCTCTGTTTAATCTCTTTCTCCATCACTGCACAGAACTGTCAGTGACCGACATTAAACGAACATATTTTAGATTCAGAGGGAGGGGGGGGGCTTGTAGACTAAAGAACATTACAACCATGGATTCAAATCAACTAAACTTTTCTGCAATTATTTTCACATCTACAAAGAACATTTGGTTGAAAGTCCAAAGGTAGACAAAAGATTTTACATTTAATCTTTGCAGTATTTTGCAGATTCCATCAAATACATTAAGGTATGACACAACATGTATGGAAATACACAACCATATTATGTAAAATGGCTTGTTGTCATTTGTAATCAATAATGGAATTTACTTTACCTCCTAAGTAATGTGAGAAAACCCACCAACAAAATCATGTCGAGCCAATGTTGCTTTACAGTTTATCTTATCTTATTCTAACATAACAGTATCATAGCCTTGGTCCAACAACCTGAACATTTTCACTTTCTCCTTCTCCTGGAAACATTAACGCAGCAGAAACAACCATAAAAATCTGATGAAGTACTTTAAACAGTTCTGAGGAAAGAAAATATGTGTAAAAAAAGAAATCAGGATAAAATATTATAGATAAGTTAATAAATTCCTGTCAATTAGGAAAGATTAAGGCTCAAGAGTGAAAATAAATCACATTACAAACTAGCTGAGTGCCCAGAAAGGAACATCACCCAACCTACTGCAACAGAACCCAGTTTTAAAACTCTTAGACTAAAATACAACATTTCTTTTTTATTAAATAATGTAAAAACAACTACTTAACTTAAATTTCTCTGCGTCCTCATGTGGAAGACGTAAAGGTGCATCGGTCATGCCTGAAACTGTCTCCGTCTGCACTAGCAAGAGAAACTGTGGCTGTGACCGTGGTGTCTGATTTACAGATTAATGGAAACAAGTGACAGTAACAGCTCTAACTCTATCTGGGGTTCAGGTCAGACTTGAATGTCATAGAGGACTGAATTTATCTAGATCAATTTAATTAAATATATTTTCAAATCTTCCTCGCTAGTCCCCAACTCTACCAGTCTTTCCAGCGTCAATCCCTAAAATGAACTGAGCGCGTTGGGCCAACAGTCTTTCAACAGCGCCCAGAATTGAACATCATCCAACCTGGTTGCTATACTTTTAAAAGTTGACTTTTTTTTTTTACAGTGGTCGTCCAGCGTCAATCCCTAAAATGAACTGAGCGCGTTAGGCCAACAGTCTTTCCACAGCCGCGTTGACGTCCCCTCCTGTCGCGATAAGCGCCTGCAGGTTAGCTTCACGGTTGATGAAGCCCATGGCGTTGAGCTGGTCAAGCTGCTGCTGAAAACGAGCCTCCGGCACCTGAAGGTGTGAGGGAAGAGACGGCGTAAGATTCTTTTTATTTACAGAGGTGGAAACTTTAAGATTGTGATAACTGTCAGTATGTGGTGAGAGAGAAGACACATCTTGACCTAATATTTTGACACAAACTCTTGGGTTTAACTATATTTACAGTACTCCTACTTCGTGCACAATTACTGCATCATAATACAAAGACAAACTCCTCCTCTCATATGTCATGATTACATTTTTCTGTATAGTTCTTTAAACTGTGAATAACATTAAACGCTTTTACTTTCACTTAAAAAAAAAGATAAAATACTAATTGAAATCAGTATTTTAATCTAAAATATATATATATATATATATATAATGCAAGTCACATTTACCGACATTATCAATTTGTCTTTCTCAATAAACTAACAAGTTGTTGCATCCTGATTAAACGTACCGATTGGCCACCGCCTGAAAACATCTGTAATATCTGCTGCATCTGCTGTGAGGGAATGGATCCTGGTGGTAAGGCAGCTGAGGAGGAGTTCTGTGGAGGGACACTGCTCCCTGTGGCTGGAGGGACACTGCCCCCTGTGGCTGGAGGAACTGTGAGACCTCCAGTAGGCACACTGGAGGTGGAAGAATACGTTCAAATAAATAAAAAATAAAGCTTTATAGCAACGGTCAAGAAGAGCAGCTTTAAATACCTGAGAGAGAGTAAACCCTCTTTAAATTAACATATAATTATGTAAAGTGATACTAAACTGAACACAACATGCTAGTATTTAGCAACCAGACCTTCCCTAAACACCAAGAGTTCGCCCTGAAGTTTCGATGTATGGAAGAAGAAGTTTCTTTCCACCAGCATCTCAAAAATAATAATAATAGCTTGCATTTATATATCGCCTTTCAAGAGACCCAAGGACGAGGAACAAGGAAATCTTGGTAATTGCGCCATTAAACACTATACTGATGTGAAAGATATAAATACAAATTATCAGTGTTAATTTTCTTTTAATGATTTAAATGACTGAAGAAATTCAGATTATTTCCTGAGTGGACTCATGGATTAAGACAAATATGGAGGCTTGAAGAATATATGGAATTAGGGGTGTAACTGGTACCTGGACTCGAATCCCAGCAATTCCATCCGTAATATCTGCAGCCCCGGTTGGATCTGTTCGAGGGCCTGTCTGACTCTGGGGTTCCTCATCATAGAAAGCATTTCAGGATTCCGCAACTGCTCAATGACAATTAGACAAATTTGTCTCATCAGGTCTGGGTTGGACATCAGGGTCCGGAACACCGGGTTCCCCATGATCTGCAACAGCATCTGTGGGTTGGACATCATCAGCTGCTGTATCTCCATTAAGTAGGGTGAACCCATGCCGACACCTAAGAAGCCGGACAGGTTACCGAGTCCACCTGAGGAGGAAGGATACAGGTCAATAAGTTATTGGCAGGTGTGTGGGCATGTGGCATGGTGGAACCAAATCACAGCCTGTCGATAACATGTAGCATCTTATTGAGTGCAAGGGGCGAATAAAGTATGTAGACACATGACACATGCAGCAGTACAACAATGTGTAGTGTCTCTACAAGAGCAGGTGACACTGAACGCTTCAGTTTACGTTACTGAAAAGCTATTAGCAAGTTAGATGGACAAACCAAGACAGTTCCCCCATGTTGAAGACCCCACCTCATGCTGAGAGCTACAGATTCATCTGCCTTGCATTCTAAGTATATTAATCAGAGGGAGTTTCTTTCTTCAGGTTTTGCAGACGGGGTGACCACCTTTAAATCGAGTTACCTTCAGCACTCATGTAACACAGAAACACGACCAGACTTCAGACTCAGTCCTCTTAGAACACAAAAAGGTCTCATAGGCACGTTGCAGTTCCTAAATCTGAGAGACTGATGCTAATTTTGGTTGATGATAGAGAACTGTTTGGTCACATTACTGTGCCAATTTTAAAATGCATGAATCAAATATGGTTTTTGAAGATAATTTAAAATTTAAAAACAATACTAACCATCAGGAATTTTTACATGGTTTTCAGAGAAAGCTGAAAAATGTCAAACCCTGAAACTCCCTGCAGTGCAAAAAGCAACAAAGTAAACTTTATGTTAAACATTCTTACTCATTGCATTAGCAGGTTGTATCGGTGTCTGACCGGTGCTGCCTGCTACAGTGGGGCTGGGGCTGGTGCTCCTGGCGCTGCTGCTGATAGTGTTTTGTTGAGGTGGTGAAGAAGTGGAACTGGTCTGAGATGCACCGCCATCTGTTGATCTTAAGAGACAGCAGACATCAAATAATAATCTCACCACACGTAAGCGAGACCTCTTAACACAGATCTCATGGACTATACTTACTTTGGGATGTTCTTGATAACGAGATGAACGGTGTGTCCGTCTTTGATACCATACTGCTTCAGAGTATCAGTATCCTTTAGAACCTTCCCTGTGAATATCAGCACCAGTTGGTTCTGGGGGGCCTCAAATCTTTTGGATACTTCCTGTCTAAACTAAACAGATGAGAAAGAAAATAAAAGGTAAATTACCAGCAGGGCAAAGTCAGCAGCTGCCTTGATGTTCAAAGAAGAAATGCAGGTTTTGGTGATTTGATTAGTTGCAAATATTAGTGAGGATCAGAACTACATAAGTACAACATTATCCTACATTAATATGCAATCTAGTGCCCCTCTTTTGAAGATGGGTGCTTTGTGAAAATCTAGTTCTAAAATTATTTTAGTTCACACTGTGCCCACATGGTGGTTACTCCTGAGACAAAAGTCCCACAAGTAAAACTGCAACGTGTACCATATGCAAGACTGTAGTTTCGAACCATTTATTCTCAGATGTATTTGTTTGTAGTCTTTTTCCAGTTATTACTGTCAAACTAGATAATAAAATAAATTCTATGGTGTTTATTCTCTGTATGCATTTGTTTATCACTTCCTTACAGGGTTAGTAGCATACAGCTGTCAAAGTATTCTGTATAGGTTATATTTCTAAATGTACTGGTATCGGATCAGTACTTGGTTAGGACAAAGTCCAGATCGGAAATTGGGAAAGAAAAATAGCATTGGAAAATCTCTTATTAAATTACCCATTGACATACAAAAAAAACAGTAGTCAAGAAATCCAGTCAGGTTGTGTTCCACTTAAAAACTACTGATTATTTATAGATCTTTGTACAAAAAACTGTGCGTGAAACTGCCGCCTATAGTGTGAATTTGATGTAAACTTGGAGCCAAGCAGCAAACCTTTTGTTTAATCTGGACATGCGTGCACCACAGGGGTTGGTCACAGAGGTTACACCCTCAGTTTGTGTTGGGAAACAGTTTCACAGATCAGCATCGAAGTGTGGGTGATCATTATCAGCACTCTGGTTTGTTTAGTGATGTTGGTCAACAGCGCCCTGCCTGCTAGAGAAAAGTCAGCTTCACCAGAGGACAGATAATGTAAGATAAGATCTAATCTCACTCTTGGCCGCCACAACGGTTTAACCAGGGCCTGGTGGTAAAGTGGTTCTCTTCTTCTTCTTCTTGTGTTGTTTGTTGGTGGTTTGCAAACAACTGAGAGGTGCATTACCGGCACCTTCTGGTTAGCCCCAGCTTGTGCCCTTTGTTTATCTGTTAACATGATGTGTCTCTAGAAACTTTTGAAGACGTTAAAACTTTGGCATATCTTCCCCACTTCCTCTCCTGAAGTTTAATCTCCATCATGCTGCCGACATTGGGCTCCACAGAAGTCCATTAATAAACAAACATGAGAATATTTTATGCTGTCATAGAGCTTATTACTGCAAGTTCTTGAAATAATGATTTAGCATCTCAAATTAAAAGGGTTAGTTTGTGTTGGTAGCAGCTTAAACTTTCTTTTGAGTTTGTTTATTAAAATAATAAATTTGTCTACATCTTTAAATACTGGGAAACTCATTAATTGCAAATAGAGAAACTTGTTACTCATTATTAAAGGAGCTTTTTTCATTATTGTGAGATATTACTCATCTCATAGATCGAGTCCACGCTTATTGATCCACTCCCTCTCTCTTGGGTCAGACCATTTGAATCTATTACATATTCCACAGACCCGTCCGAAGACATGTGGTGACCAAGCTTGTGGGACATTTGCGTGGAAGTGTGGATCCTACTTACATCTTTCAAGTTTCAACCGAGTCGGTGGATTCATTCAAAAGACAGTCACGTTCAAACAGGCAGATTCTTTCTACCTGTGCACTTCACTGACTCTGCATTATTCTCTCTAGATTGCATGTGTGTTTGTTTTCTGTTTTTAAAAATCTGCATGGCGTCTTATTTTTTGGCCCTGTGATGCACTTTGGGAATCTTATATCTGTGAGATGTTCTTCACAATCAAACCTTAGCTTCTATCTTTGCTATGTGAGCCCAATGACACATCACTGGGCTCACATAGCAAAGACAGTTAGGAACCAGTATCCCCACCACCCCCCCCGGGCCCTTCACAGCCGAGGCAGCAGGTTTATGGTAAACTACGTCTGATCAGGACAGAGAAAAGGAAATAGGAGAAAGTACAGGTATTGGATTTTGAACTAGAAAAACACTTCGGTAGCTGTGGACGGATTCAAATAAATTAAAAAAAAACCATCTAATATGTAGAACACGTCCACAGTTCACACGTTTTGAACGTTTCCCCCCTTGACTCCCAGTGAGCGATGGGATGATGATGTCACAAATCAGTCGATTAACGTCAGACCAGCTGACAGCTGCAGGTGGGGCTAGCTAACTTCGTAGCACGATGGAAGCGGGTCAGCGGACGCACCTGGGCCACAGAGGATTCCTCCCAGACCGCTATTTTCTCCGTTCCCTCCGGAGTCCGGACGTTAATCATCATCGGGTCGCCTCCGGGAGATTCGTCTTTATTCGCAATGACGTCCTGCGTGTGGTCGCTGCTGCTGCTGCTCTTCTCCGCCATCTTTACCGATTCTTCTTCTGTTGTCGTTCCCGGCAGAGTTGACTTTGCGTCGGCGTGCTGCCGCCGCCACTCTATCGCCGCCCGGCTGAACTGCAGGCTCTACAGTTTGAAAGAAGAAGAAAATGACATATTTTGTAATTGTAGTTTTTTTTTGTGTGATATTTCTTATACCAAAGTTGTAAAGTAACTTACTTATGTACAGAACTGGAAGGTTACTTTATAATATGTATTTACAAATGTATATAGTAATTTATATATATATTTATATATTATATATCCCACGTTTATAAGTATTGCATGCTGCTTATTATTACTTATTGCTCAAATGTTGCAAATGTCCCCAATGTGGGACAAATAAAGGATTACCTTATCTTATCTTACATACTAGAATGGCACTTAGTGTAGTGCAGATCTCAGCCAAGGCTCAACAGTCCCCATTAATTCAATAAATCTGCACCACATTTCACACACACTCATAAATACCAGTCTCCGATATTTGCCAGATGTTTTTTCATCAACATCCAAGAAATATTCCCTGGAAAATCTGTGAAATTGTTGAAATATGCCCAATCTTACATTGTTAAAGGAAAGTGAAAAAAACTGATCCCCTGATCTGAATCCACACCAGAATTTAATGGGTTCTTCCCTGAGCCATGCAACATACATTATTCATTTGCTACATGTCAGTAATAGCGAACAGATCTTTAGCAATATCACAGTGTGGAAATACTCTTTTAACCAAGTAAAAATTATATTTTGTCATTAAAATAAGTACCAAAGGTTTAAGTACTCCTTTGCAGAAGGGCCTATTTCAGAATAATATAAATGTTATGATTGAATTACAATTATTGACGCATTTTATTGTTGCAGCTGAAAAAGGTGGGACTATATTATTATTTAATGCACTGCAAGGAAACTTAATTAATTGTAGTGGAGTGCATTTATTTAAAGTGCTTTTCTGGCCTTGATCACAACTCAAATGCTTTATACTACAAGTCACATTCAGCTATTGCTCATAAAATAAAGTTATGAGTCACTAATTATGTCAAATATGTGTAGTGTTGTAAAAGGTACAATGTTGGCCTTTGAAGTGCACAAATACTGGAACAAATACACTCAATTAAAGTAAAAGTACCACAAAATTGTACTTTAAGAGCAGTAATTGAGTGAATGTGTGTTCATACTTTCCACGACTAGGTGGTTTTGGTTCTTCTGGCTCTCATTGCACTGCTTAGTCATCTTTTATTTATCTTTTTTGCACCCATGGAGCAGCGTGGATTTGAAATAATTTCTATTGAAATTCTGGAAAATCATATCTAATCGGACTCTGTTTCTTTGCACCATGAATCCACCTTCTCAAACACCACAATCTGAGCCAACCGGTTTCATTGTTCCACATCAAGAACAATCAGTCTGATTCATACAGCTGATTACTGTGGCCCACACCTACAAATTCTCAGATAACCAAGCAATATAAGTTTTGGATTTCTGGTTGCACGTTCACCATTCTGACCATTGCAGCGGTTGGCTGTGAAATCCTCCTCGCTCGAAGGTATAGTAGAAAACTGTTGAATTTTCTGAAAAACAACTGGATTGGATACTTAATTAGTAATTTAACCAATGTTTGTGATGTGTGTTAAATGTATAATTTTGTCCGTATCCTTTGCTAGATTTCTCATCTTTCTGCAAGAATGAAGGCTGGTCACAAGTGCCTGTTTTTCCAGCATGTTTTGCTGTCTGTCATGTAAGTAGAACACGAATTCTGCACATAAAAGTAAAGAATATGTTGTTTTTATGCTGCAATAACAAATGCTGCAATTGGGTGGCACTGGGGTTATTGTAACAATCAAAATCTTCTTCATCATCAGCCTTTTGTGCCACGGCAAAGACGTTTTCTTCAACGACAACGGAAATCTCATACTCCCTGGGTCCTACAAAATTGCATGGATGGCAGGCGTTGAGGATTTCCGCACCCTGTCGCTCATGACCATCCCTGGTACCCACGATACCTTGGCCCGCTACGGAGGCCCAGAGGGCGAATGCCAGGCTTTGACCCTGAACGATCAGCTGAGGGCTGGCATCCGTTTTTTGGATCTCAAAGTGTTCAGTCTGTTTGACACCCTCTATGTCATGCATGGTGTGATGTATCAGCGTAGCACTTTCAAAGAGGTCCTGGACACAGTGAACGCCTTCCTGTCCGAGTTCAAGACCGAGGCTGTGCTCATCAGAGTGCAACCAGAGTCTTTTGAGAAATCGACAGTCAACAACAAGGTGCGGAGTCTGATTGGCAACGACCAACACGTCTGGGTGACCTCTGGGATGCCCAATATGGGTCAAGTCAGGGGGAAGATTGTCTTTTTGCAGGAGAGCACCTTCACTCTAGGAATCCCTCTGGTGGAGACAGAAGGTAAAAGCGAGGTTGACAATGTTAAAGATAAAGACAACAGAATAATAAAACAGCTGAACCAAGCCAATGAAGCCTGCGGAGGTGATAATGCTGTGATGACGTACACTAGTGGCACTGGCTTCGGTACTTTCTGGGGAATGTTTCTCACTCCAAAACGAGTGGCTGAAAAGGTAAACCCATGGCTTGATCAGTACCTGAGGCAGTTTTACCCCAATAAGCCCAGACCATGCTTTGGTATCATTGCCATGGACTTCCCCGGCATCGACCTCATTCAAACTGTTATTAATATCAACTGGTGGTAAAGGTCAGGCAGATATACACAGTGTGTCCCACGTGTTAGAAAGTCCTTCCTGTGTCTCATTCTTCATTGTACACTCTCGAAAGAAGGAATAAATCTCTTATGAAGCAAAACTGATTCTTTACTCTTCACTGTCGATTTCTTAAGAATGCATTATTCACAATTGTTTTCTGACCATAATTAAGACAAAAATAAAGATGACTGCCTCCTCCTCATTGATTTGAAGTCTTGTTTGCTAAGTGATATCACATCTCTGAGTCTTTGTTTGTTACGTCCCTGAAATACGTCCATGGGAATGAAAAAGGGCGTCACACATGTGAACGAGACCAGGAGAACAAACACAGAGAAAAGTGATGCTATCACGAAAATAAGGAGTTTATTCAGAATATAACCAGATAAATAAAAGGTGAGATGGGAACTGAATGGGAGCCTCATCTTCAGGAGCCAGGAGACATTTGCAGAAAATATTATTGAACCTTTATTTGAACTTAAAAATATATAATAATAATAATAATTACAATAGAATAACAATAACTTGACTGGCCCTCAGTGGAGCACACACCTGCACCAAGGCCAAACTTGTCTAGATCTTAGAAACATAGTAGTATAAATATAAATGAAAAAAAGAATTGGTCTCATAACCTAAATTATTTTATAACAAAAAACACTTCACTCTTGACTAATGCCAGTTGAGGTGTGATGACGTTTCGCAAGTCTGTGGGCGTGGCTTTTGATTGACAGTGTTGTGCAATAATGCATTAAACGTGATACCATAAAATGGTTAAATATTAATATTTTATTATTAATATTAAATAATAACTTGAATTGATTAAAGTTACCTCGGGGCACCACCCTTCAAAGGAAGGGAAAAGATAGCCAATTTATTGATTAAGTCTCATAAAAGCACTAACTACAAATTTGGAACTTTGATTAACAATTAAATTAATAACTATAACCAAAATTACCATATAGATAGTTAGCTAAGTTGACGGATATGGAGTTCTTGACAGTGTAGAGGTTGGCAAAATTCACTTATGCAACATTAATAAAAAAAAACATTTGTGAAAGAAAAACATTTATTATGAATATAATAAAGTATAAAAACACAAATTACTAACGGTGTACTTACTAAACAAAGATAGGTATGTGAATATGCTTGTGTGTGACGGTGTGGCCGGGCCGTCAGTGAAGGGTTAAGGGTTTTCGGAGGAGGTACTTCTGGGAACAGGCAGCCATCACGTTTCTGCTCCTCTGAACCATAACTGCGCAACTGACATCAAAGCCAGACTCACTTCCGCCATAGGGTCGATTCTTCTCTCACATACACAACCAGGTGAGTGTCCACATGTCTGCTTCTGTTTGTAAAGTGTTGTGATAAAAAGTTGTGTTGCTGGGTTTTAATTTACAGGAGGTGAAAGGAAGAACAGATGGATTAAAGTAAAACAGGAAGTAGTTCTGATTTATTTAATAATAAAAACATCTGCGAGTCAATAATCGAGTCTGCGTTCAGAAAGTTAATTTTCCTTAGTGAAATGACCCGGATGTATTTTAGCAGCCGTCATAATAATAAGCGCAGTTCTAATTCTCTAAAGGATTAGGGAAGGAAAGGAGCTTCAATGCTTCCTAACTTATTTCCTTGAGCAGAGGAAACATCTGACCTTTATTTAAGGTGAGGAGAAAGTGCCGCCCCACAATTCTTTGCGGCAGCCACGCATCTCGTAATTGCACCTGGACACACCCACATAAATATATAAAAGAGCTCATGATCCGGAACTGAATCCTCTTAGGATCAGGTTTCTTCTGTCACATCTGTCCAGTCAACAACAAACATAATGAACTCATAGTTCACAACATCATCATCAGAACTAAGTAATTTAAATGTAAATATCATGATACGAACTAAATTATATTATAAATATCATCATCAGAACCAAATATTATTAATATCATTTTTCTGCACTTAAGGTTTCTCCTCGTATATATCTCACATTCTTATATTATATCATCATTTCAGTCCTATTTGTTTATTTTCATTTTCAATTAAATCTATTTCGTTCTGTTTCTGTATCTGGTGGTTACATGTTGTCTCTGTATCAATGAAAACATCTTTTCTCAGGATCTGTCATTCTCCCAAAAGATATTCTTTGTCTTGTGCACACAAGTTATTCTCTTGTGGGAAAAAGTTAGTATCTTGTGCACTTAAGATAAAAAAAATATCATCTTAATGGACTTTTTCCTGAAATGTTCCAGTATGTGAGAATGCAAATGTCAGAGTCAGTTTCTCCCGACATCTTCCGGATAATTTCCCACCAGCCTCCTTGTATAGTTTTGTTTCCAACATTGCTAACAAACTGCAAATGCAAAACGAATTTATCAACATCAATATTCTGTACTGCAACCAGCCACCAGGTGATGATTAACATGTTATGGTTTCATAATTAAAGTTCATATACCGTCTTGTCTTTTGTCTCAGTCTCAGGGAGGATGTCTGTCTCCATGACCAAAGGCGAGGGGCTCACTGTGTTCACTATGACCTTTGACTCCCAAAGTCCCTGTCCGCCACTGTGCCAAATCGTCAAGTCCCTCTGCTACAGCCCAGTGTGCTGCACTGTGTCCGAGCAGCTGAGGACGGTTCAGAGAATGTCTCAGTCAGTACTTGGGGTGAGTTACAACCTTTACCTTTGTCTGCAGGATTTGCTCTGCAAACGTCTGTTCTACGTTTCTCTGAGAACTTGAGCTGTAACTTTTTAGTTTCTTCTTTTTATGAAGCATCTTTTCTTTCCTCTCTGATTTTATTTAAAAATGAAAACATTTGACTGGTCTTATAAAATAAAAAGACACTGAAGACTAAATATCATTGCTCTCGGCCAAAAGCTGCTCAGTATTGTGCTCATCACATTACAATCATATGTTCGTTTAAAATACCACGAAGCTACGTGTGGTAACTGTACAGATGTTTGAAGTCGTGTTCAAACTGCGTTTCCTGCTCCGCAGGCTCTGCACATTATGATTGGTTTGCTCAACATTGGCCTCGGAGTGATTCTCCTGAAGAGTGGAAGTGGCTCTGGAAGGCAAATGGACGAAAACTGCTTTCCTGTTTGGATGGCAATACTGGTGAGTAAGCTTTTGTTGGATTAACTGTTTTGTCCTCTGAGCTGTTCAGCCATAGAGATTTTCTTGTGCCGTGCATTCTGCCAAATGCATTTTTATGTGGTGTTTTGTGTGTAAGAGTGAATTTCTAAGATTTCTCTGTCTCCTCTCTAGTTTATTTTATTCGGTGTGATGTGCATTCTCTCGGAGAAGTTCCCCAGTCTGTGTCTGGTGAGTATTTCAGATTTATAAAACCCTCACGTTATCTTACAAGGACTTCTTTTACTTTATTGTCCTCTCTCTATTTCTTCTTTTTATATTAAGATAAATGTAATTACAGATTATTTTGTCCATGCTACATGTGATGTCACAGAAGTCCCAAGAATTCCTTGAAAGCGCTGGATGCTGAAGTTGCTGTGGTTTTGTGTCTGTTTTCCATTTGGTTGCAAAACTGACGAGACTTGTTTTCTAGGTCAGCATCAATGTGATTCTGAACATGACGGGAATTGCTTTCGCCATAACAGCCATCGTACTCTACAGCATCAACATGGTAGACGTGGACTTGTGGTGGATGTGTAGAGATGACTATAATGGATTCAGATACGACGATCAAATCACCACGTCTCCCGAGATCAGCATCATCCTGAAGAAATGCATCATGGGCCGAACTCTGACTCTGGTAATCTTTGGTGATTTCAGCAAACAAATTGAATAAGATAAAACATTTCTTTCTTTTGCAGATATTAACTTAAAGGTTACCATCCATGATTGTTATCTCCAGACAACTTTAAAAATAACGAGTTTACAACAGGATACACAAATGAAACAAAATGTTTAATCCACCGACAGAAAGTTAATCACATAGTTTGTCAAGTAAAATACCAAAGTAGCTGTTTGGATTAGATTCTCACAAGATAATTTTCTGCTTTTATCTAATTTAAACTGAACATTTTTGGTTGTTGACTGTTGATCAGACAAAACCAGACATTTTAAGACGTCACTTTGGACTCTGAAAAGTTAGACTTCATGAATTGTGAATGTTTAAAAAAATGCAATCACCAAGTTTGAAGAAAAAGTATTGACTGAAAAAAGTATATATCATTTTATAAGATTAAATTAATACAAATATGTTAAAGTTAAAAAGTTATAACTTTATAACTTGTTTTTTTCCTTCCCACCAGATACTCCTAAGAGGCATCAATGGCGTGTTGATCGTCCTGTCGGCCCTGGAGCTCTGCGTCAGCATCAGCTCTGTCGTCCTGGGGATCAAAGCTCTGAGGAGCTGGGACAAGAGAGGAAATGAGGTGGATTATAAAAAAAAAAAATCATATTTCATTGTTGAAGCTGTTGTTTAACCAGGAAATGTTGACGGCTCCACATTTCACACAGTCATTAATAGGAGTCCCCTGAATGTGTCTGTTTTCATCAAGATTTATGAATTATTCTCTGGGAAAAGAGTTAAAATGTCAAAAAATCCCAGAGTTGCTTGAAACTGTATGGGTTCTTTCTTGACCCGTATATACTTCCATTAATTTACATGGAAATCAGTTTGTGAGTATATGTAGTGTGTGGTTATGTGATATTCTTAAAAACATTAACACATTTGTTCCACTGATTCTTTTCCTCCCTCAGAAAACAGACGACCTGGAGCAGCACAAACCTCTTCTGGAGGAATTCACCGCCTAGTAACACTGAAGACTGAACTAAGATCTCTGCATTGTACCATCAGGTACCAGGAAGTGTACTCGTTTGCTTTTGTGTCATTGTGTGTTCTGTAACATGATGAACAATGATTTAACTCCGCTAAACCTCTTTTACTACAAGGTTTAGTTACAATATATTTGCACTAGCTCTGCAGAGTAGTTTTGATTATAATCTAAACAGTAAATGCTGCTTTCCATTTATTAAAAGAAAATTTATGTAGATCTTTAGTTGCATATGTTTTGTGTTTCAGTTGGTTTGTAGGGAAAAGGGAGATTCATGCATGCATGTGTCTGCATGTGGGTTAGGGTCTGATACGCATTTCTTTTGCTTTTATACAACATTAAACCATGTTAAAAATAAAGGTTTCAAAACTATTGTCTACACTATTTCATTGTTGTATTTCTGCAGTGAACATTATTATGAAAGCTTTAAGATTAAGTTTGAGACGAAGATTAACACAATTCAAAAGGCAATTATTTCTGTTTTTCCAAATGCACTTACTGTTTAAGTTAAATAAAATGATACTACGTGGATATTTTTATGGTATCGTTTACAGATATTGATTATTACATTATTAAACAATTAATTGAATAACATAAACAGACAGACACACACATGGTCTGTACTGTGCTACTTTGTGGGGTAATGATGCTGTTGCATTAAATCTGTAATGAAGAGGCTTTTATTTTGAAGTAACGACCCACCTGGGCGGGGGGGCGTTGACTTTTGCTGTCAACTGAAAACACAGGGTGTGAACTTGTGTGTGTGTGGGAAAGTGTTTCACAAGGAAGCAGAGCAGGTGAGTTCTCATACAACACAACAAAACAAATGGGATCTTTCAAAAAGACGCCACTGAACTGGGACTTTTTTTTTTTTTTTAAAAGGTACCATCCATGATGATATGATTTATTTTAGTTTAAAAACTATTTGAACTGGTTGTTTGTCTGTGTGACGTAAGAGATTTTATTTGATTGCTGTTTGAAATGTGACAGTGAGGATTAAGTGACAAACAAACTAATGCAGCTCTATGCACATTCTGGGAAACCCCCTCCCACCAGATCTACTTGTATATCTATTGATTTATATGTGGTAAAAAACACAACACATCACTTACATTTCATAATATTTTACTTTGGTATCTGCCTCATGAGGCTTTTTGTCACCACATCCAGTCGGTTACACATCACGCACCTCAGGTGATTTGGTTTTTCAAAGGAGAAATACCTTAATTCCTGCTGCACCGTAGCAAATCTGCATGTTTGGGTTTGATAAGGTTGTCAAACTGAACCATGCACACAAAAAAGAAAGACATATTTATTATTTTAGCGTAATACGCACTTTCTTTCTTTCCCTTCTCTCTTTCTCAGTGCGATGAGGAGATTGATATGTGTTAGAGGTTACGGAGGTGGAGCTCAGATATATACAGTACATGTCATATCTTGTTTGTTAAGTGGATGAACAAGCTACACAACTACATGTCCCTCTTGTTGAACGGAATAACAGAAGTGACAACAGACCACTTGGAAAATGGCCGCAGGGCCGTAATCACCAAAATAAAACACAAACTAATATAGCGCTTATCCTTTGAGGGTCGATGGAGGAGCTGCAGCAAAATCCCCTCTGACATTTGTCGTATCGCAGGTTCAACACACAGACACAAACAACCATTCACACTCACCTTCACACTTAATTTATAGTCTCCAATTGACATAATCACAATCCACATGTCTGAGTCGGGATTCAAACCTTCTTGTGAGGCGACAATGAAAATCACCGCACAACCACAATCTGATATAATCAAGCTAATTTAAAGAAGACACGGACACAAACTACAAATTGGAGACTGTGTCTAAAGATGGACGCCATGACAGCTATCCACAAGAGAATCCGAATCACCTTGATCACCCCCTAGTGGCTAGTGGCAGTACGGGTCATAATCAGTCATTAACAATAGATTTTTCTCAAAGATGGTGTCTGTGATTTCAGGTCATTCCTATCACAGTGGATTTTTGCGGTATACTCTTTTTATTTGACGCAATGAAAATAGTGAATTGACAGCTGAGACTGACTCGTGATTGGTCGAGTACGTTTATCAGCAGGGCTTGTTGTTTTATATTCCTGCAGAGCCAGGCTAGCTGCTTCCAGCCTTTTTGCTGAGCTAGGCTAATGTCCTCCTGGCTCCAACTTCATCCTTGACACCTACAGCCGTAATCAATCTTCTCATCTGAATAAGAAAAAGCCAATTATTGTTATTTCCCTATCAAGGGACATATTAACATTAGCCGACCTTTCCAGCTGCAGGTGTGTGTGGCGTCAGGAGCGTAAAGGATGTCTGTGACTCTCACCAAAGAGAAGGAGGTGACCGTCATCACCATAAAGGCCGACAGCAAGAGCCTGATTCCACCGCTGTGGCAAATCCTGAGGGCTCTGTGCACCAGTGCAGTGTGCTGCTCCGTGAACAAGGAGCTGATGAAACCCTCTGTCACTGCGGTTCTTGGGGTGAGAAATAGAAAAACATTATAAAACAACACAAGGTCGATTGGTGGATACATAAATTAACCAAAACATAATTCACACGCAGAGCCGCTCTTAAGATGGAATGGTTTTGAATCTGTTACAGACGATCCAGATCATGGCGGGCATGTTCCACATGGCGCTCGGGCCGGGACGACCTCGCTTACACCCTTGGGATCTGACTGAAAATGGTGCTTCTTACTGGCTGGGTGTTGTGGTAAAATAACATTATTATTACACTCTACTTTAGGTAAAGGTACAAATAAATAGACTAAAATGTACTGAAGTAAAAGTACTATATTAACCTATATTATATTAACGTAGAACTTGAGTAAAATGTAAGTATTTGCATTTAAATGTACAAAAAGTATTAAAAGTTAAAGTGAGAGTGTGTTTGTCTACTACATGAAAACTGAAGTAGTACTTGAACACATACGTGAAAAAGAACAGTAACAAAGTCAATGTACTGCACTGTCCCACCACTGATAACATAGGAAAACTTTTGATATTTTGAGAAATAGGCTTATTCACTTTCTGGCAGAGAGTCTGAGGTGCAGCCAGTATGAAGTTAGCTTAGCTTAGCATAAAGACAGTAAACAGGGGAAATGTCAATTTAAAAACATAACACAGCTCTTCGTCTTTTCCTCCAGTACGCTGCAGCTGGAATCGCGTCCATTTTGGCCGGACAGTTCCCTTCTCCATGCCTGGTGAGTAACGTTCTCCGAATTCCACCACAATTGTCTGGCTCAGGAGTTTTTTGTCAAATATTATCAAATGCTATTTGAATTGAAGGATTTCTTCCGTCACTCGCAGGTGATCTTCACCGTGATCGTGAACATGGTTGGTGCGGTGTTTGCCTTCACTGGCATCGTGCTGTACAGCATCGAACTTCAAGAAATCTACAGGGGCCGAGTGTGGGGCTGGTCCCATTATGATCATCACAGCTTCAGTTTACAGGTACGAATATTGACAATTATTATTCCTAAAAGCACAAACTACAGTAAATGACAATACAGCTTCACTACTACCACTGACAGTCACGAGTCTATTGCACTCAGCAAAATAAGAAAAATAAGTGTATTTCACAGACAAATTGGCTAATGAGAAAACAAAGTTCCTATAGTTATAGGTAGTAAATGTATAAATATTCAGTATTAATGTTGGAAATTGCATAAACTGTAAAGCAGGACAACGTGTTCGGGTACCACATGTCTTTTTTTTGTGAAAGAATCAATTAATGACTTGATTCACTTCTTGTCCAACAGAGTTTGTTGGCGAATGCTGATGCTGTGTCAGTCCTGCTGGCCGTTCTCCAGCTGTGTGTGTGTATTGGTGTTGCTGTTGTGGGCATCAAGGCTGTGATCAGTATGAAGAAGAAAGAGGTATGAACCAAAACACACACGACCATAACAGATCTACAGCAAACTGCTATCGGGATCTGTAGAGGCTGTAGACATAGACTGAAAATAAAGACTTCCTCCCACTATCTTGCGCATGTGTACTTTGACTTTGTTTGGTCCATGTCCCATCCAGTAATACTGAGGAGACAGGATTTGTGATCTATCCTGCAGCTTGCCACCAGGGGGCAATCAAGGCACCCTTGCTTCACTTGATGTCGTCCATCTTTATAAATAGTCTATAGGTTGCAACATGTGTGTAAGTGATAACATCTGGATTTGTGTATATGGTGCTACATTTAGTTTTTTTGGTTAGACCCAAGAAACAGGTAAAGAAGATGGTGGATTTAATAAAGAAAAAAAAAAGAAAAACTCAAAGATCCAGAATCAAACAAGTCCAAAAAAAGGCCCAAGTCAGGAAACCACATGGGCAGCAAACTGGAACACTGGGAAACAGAAAAGATGTTCACAGACGAAGTGGGAAAGGAGAGTTGGGAGCACAGAGACAATGATGTACACAGAGATAACTGAACTCAGGTGAAACACATGAGAGACAATCACAGAGGTGGGACCATCCGACACAGACAGGAAGTAAAACATGCAAGAGACACATGAGGAAAAGAAGCTTCAAAGTAAAAACAGGAACTAGTCCAAAAGCAAACAGAGGCAAGCTGCTTTCAGACGTGCACTGAACTCCGGATAGTCTCCTGAAATCATCCACAGGGGCTGTATAACACAAATGTCTGAGTCAGTCACTCAAGAGTCATACACGTAGAGGACGCAGACCCCCCCATGACGATGAAAGTTGATGTATTTTTTGTTTCTCATCCCATCAGGCTGGAAAACTTGTTGGAGATCAGCAGCCGGAGTCAGAGGATATGCTCCTGTCCAGTCCCTGTGCTTAGAATCCGTGGATGCATGCAAAACCACCTTATATCTCAAATACAACATCATAACATTAGAGTCTATTTCAGGTGATTTTACACGTTTTCAATGTTCGTTTTTTTCAATTAGCCTTTGATTTAGTTTTAAAGCAGATTTAAACTGGCGTGCACACAATAAAACTCAAAGTTCACATTTGCTGTGTCTTCATTCTTTGTCTATTCCTCTATTTTCAAGTGTTTTAATCACTTCTCTGCTTCTTCATCATAAAGATGCACTTGAATTCATTTTTTATTATATTTCCTCACCCTGTGATGACATTACTTGCCACAAGATGGCGCTCATTCTCTCAATAAAATTTAAAAAAAATCCCTGTCCATCAAAGCTGTGGTTCCTTGTTTGTTGGTTTTTTCTTGTGCACAGTTTATTTTGAGAAGAATTCAACATATTCAACATATTCACCAACATCTTCATTCTTGTCTGGTCCCAGTGAACGTTGGGTTGATGAGTCTGGTGTTTCTTCCAGATAATTTTACAAATTAGATGTAGATCAATCATGTGTTTTGCCTCCTCTCTGTGCTCACACAATGCAAAAGCAACATATTGATGTATATATTGAACTGTTGTAACCCAAATTCCATCCAGGACGACTCTCGTATCTTCACTGAACTGTGTGTAGTTTAGTTAAAATAGCTTCACTGAGCTGACAGGAAATTGTGGGATTCTGCTGCAGTTAAAGAAAAACAAAACACATCCTCAAACTACAGCCTCACACAACAATGTGCACACAGTCAGACTTTCCTCCAGACTTTCAGAATTAAGTAACATCGCAGACGCACCTGTCTTGTTTTTTAGTTTTCAGCCAACTACACTCGAAACGACAGCAGGTGCCTCGGACGTGCAAGTTGACTCACGCTGAATTCCTGTTGCCCAACACAGCTACAAACACACAGCTTAAGGCAGAACCACAGGTATGTGTGTGTTGTTCACGTATCATCAATCCTGAGGAGTGATGTGAGGAATCTGCATGTAAAGGTACAGCTTCCACAGCCAACATCCAGAAACACAGGTCTTCTCAAACAGACTAACCCCAACAAACAACATCACATAAGTAATGAATTATTTCTTAGATATTTAAGTTGAACTTTACTGTACGAATGTTATTTGAATGCATTTCTCACAATTCTCAAGCTGTGAAAACATAATATCCATAGCAGAGGGAACAACTAGGCTTTATACCCGTACCCAGAAAAACACAAAATATGAATCACATGTTCTGATGAGAATGTATCACATGTGAAATGTAAAAAAAAAAAACATCATTAAGCTTATATGTGAGTTTTTTTAACATCTAAAATAATGTCTTACATGTGACAGTATGATAAAATCACAAGCTATTTCTTTTAAAGTGTTTCTGTAAAAGAAAGCCACAGATATAGTTCTCTATCAAGTTAGATATAAAAGTTAAAAACACATCAACTACTCAGAGAGATGCTGTTTAACTGTTGGTCACATGTAGAGAGAGCACACTGGGAGTCAGGTATCTAACCACAGTGTTTCCTCCTCTTTAGGGGAATTAACCTGCAGAGTGAGAGAAACCAGTTTGGGGTTATTTAACTGATGAAAGCGGAGGAGTTGTCCAATCTGCAAAGGTGAAAGGTATGAGAGGATGAGGAAGACGCCTCGGGGTCATTTCTTTATAACATCACCAGACCAAACTGTGGTAGCACCTCTAACGCTGCATAGTAGAGAACTTTCTTTGACACATCGCGGTGCCACATCAACCTGTCGGGTCTTGTCCTGACATCGGTATGTGGAGTGAGGACAGAACAGCAACGAGGGCGAAGACGGCGACAGAGGTGGCGAGTGAAGACGAGGTGTTTGAACACAGAGAGTAAAAGTCAAGAGGTTTCTGGTTTCAGATGCTTTTTCGTAAATTCTTCATCTCTGTTAGTTAACTTGAAGCAGAGGCCTCAGTAATAGCGGCATTATCCCATAGAGCTAAAAGCAAACTTCTCAGATACACAACAAGTAAATAAACAGAGGAAGGTTCAACTGCTTGTTTATATATCTACAGAGGATTCTGGGACAATGGAGACTTTTTTCATAGTGAGAGGAATCATCCCTGAGGTGTAACCCAACGCCTGAGACGAGCAGAATCCTCTTTGAGATTGTGAAATGTAAAACGTTTTGTTTTTCCTGCCACTGCTGGAACACTTCACTGAAAAGGCTGTAACAGCATCAGACCCACAATCCTTCAGGAGGATCAAGGGCGTACTCATGGACGTTGACATGGGAACATATTAGTGTCTGACTAACTTCATTGGGCTTTCTTTTGAAGTCTCGTCCACTTTGCTCTGCAGCAACAGACAAACACAAGCTCCTGAACTGAGCTGCATTCAGAGCCCTGAGCTGACCATGCATTTCAGAGACCAAGCCCCTCCCACACACCGGCCCACATGCACCATCTGATTAAACCAAAATGGCTGCTTTTTCCATTCACGCTGAATTAAGTGTGCGTTCAGGGTTGCGTCGTGGGGCCGGGTGCCAGCACAATGTCTTCCTGCAAGTCGGACGAATCTTTCCGCTGCCACGTGATGTTTTTCTGCGTTCCTGAGGTCACCTGATGGGGCCGGCGCTCAATGCAGGACTCTGTGGCCAAATCATATTCATGGCAGAGTAATTCTGGTCTGATTAACAGCATCACTTCACCTATTCAACCGTTTTGGGTCGGCAGCCCCGTCAACCCACCTGGGCGCAGACAGAAATCCGCCTGGAGCAGCTGTACCAGAGGGAGGAAGGAGCTTCTGATAGATCTGTGGTTTTTATTATTATACCTTTAAACTCTTCATCTGTTTTATTTTGCAATAATGCAAAAGAGATAACATTGTTTTCACTTTGTCATCTGATCCCTATTTCATTCAGTTTGAGAGATTTTACTGTTTTTTAAGTTCACCAGAAAAATTCAGATCCAAATTTCCAAAAGTGGAAAAGTTTGTCCGTGTGGATCATGTCAGGCCGTTTCTGTTGAAAGCTTCTTTTCTGCTGATGCAGCAGAGCGAGCGTCTCGGCGAACACTGATGTAAGTGGCTGAGCTGCCAGTGGAAAATTGGAGATTTGGAGTTCATTAAGAAACGAAGGGAAACTTTAAATTCCTGCTGTCTCAGCTTCGTTCCATTGGCAAACAGGTATCCAGACAACAAGGTCTGTCTCCTCCCTGCGCCAGGCTTCACAGCAGGAATCACTTTCCTGACATCAGACACTGTGAGTTTGACTCTTGCTCTTTATTTGAGAATCTATATTTATTATATGAAGCACTTCCCTTGTCCTAAACACGATCTTATCCATGTTACTGTCCTCTTGCACCTTCTGCATTTGTTTGAAGGAATGTCACACTACCAGTTTTTTGTTGTTTTGGCCTCAGTTTCGGACGTTTCCTGGTTCCTCTCAGTCTGTTGAGACTTTCTTGTGATAACAGGCTGGATAAATAAAATAAAATGACCTTGAACATGTGGCACTACACCAGAAGTTCTCACCCTTCAATGGCCAAACAAAGCAAAGTGTGTGTTTGACCTTCTCATTGTGAGAAACCTACTGTTTTATCTTCTTCTTTGATTTCATTGTCGCCATATTCATTTTGTGATGAAGCCAAATATGCGAAAAGATTGAGTTTTCAGGCTGGCATGAAAGGTCAGAGGTCAAATTCAGCAGTTAGCCATCACCTTTGTAGAGGATTAAATGAATTAAGATACAGGTACTGTTTTAGTCGCAGTGTGTTTCCTCATTAAATCATAAAGTCAAAAACTTCAAATCAGTATATCACATTTTTGAGTGAATCTTTATAATTAAACCTTGGATCTTGACCCAGTTTCCTTCTGCTAACGTCCACGCTAAGAAAGAAATAAACATGTACATTTAGGCAAGGATCTTTGACCCACTTGTTTTCCTTTGCACTTGTTGGTTTGTGTGCCGGGGGAGTGACAATCTGCGGGGATACGAGTTTATGTGCCGAAGATAGAAAAGCCACAACCACGTAATTACCGAGCACTATGGGTGTTTCCTAACCAGCAAACCAGAATATCCTCTTCCTGTCTAAGCTGTATATTACTGTGACACCTCAGAGGGGTTGATGTTAATATTGTACTTTTTGTTTTACTTACTCTGCTCCTAATGCTGTCATCTGACTTTTCTATGGCAGAAAAACACTTATTTTGTGCAGGTTTCCAGTTTAAGAGTCAACAACATGTTACAGAAATAGATATAATAGCAACACTTGACTTTAACACCACCTGAGGACTGGTTTAAAAAGTTATATAACATTGTAGTTGTATGTAGATATTTGTGTTATGATATGAACTCCTCCTGTGGGGAACAATAAGTTGAAGCTGCAGTATAAATAAAGAAAAGTTGCAAAAAATATATAAATTATGTCTTAATTAGAGATTTATTCAATGTTTAAATATTTCTTATAGCAACAATTTAAAGGGGACTTGTGAAGTGTTGGTTCCTGGAAAATAAAATGTTACCAAGAACATGATGAGTATAGAGTATGATCTACACACATTTGGATAAATTAACGTGTTCAGATATTAGCAATTATATATTTTTTCTTTTGAAACAATAAACAAACTGCAACTGCACAAAAACATACAAACCGATGATGTGTAACTTGAGTTTATTTGGAAGAGTTATTACATTCACTGCTGAACCCACAGCATTTTGAACCTTAGACGACCGACATCCCAAACACAATGTATGCAAATAGCAGAATGAAAAATCGAAGGTGCAACATTTCCCCAAAGTAATTTTAGTAAATAAGGGGCTTGTTCTTATCAGATGATGAAATGTTCAAAAGACAGGAATTGAACAAACAAAGATAATAAACACAATATACAAAGGAACCGATTTCAGTGGTGTTCAATAACACAAAACAAAGAGAACAGGTCAGTGATGCAAAAGATATTTCTGCAGTGTCCGTGGTTAGATTATATAGATTTAGATCATAAAATCCCCCAAAATCGAAATAAAAAAGTAAATATTCTAAAAAAAGTAAATGAAGTAGAGATTTTTTGAGCAGGTACAAGTATCACATGGGTCAAGATGTGACACAACCAGAGCTATCAAAGGCATCTGTGCGTAAACAGAGTGTTGCTGTCACAACACCTCGGAATGTAAATAAAGTGTCATGTTGTTTGAGGCCTTTTGCTTTGTTGTGCTTTACTGCAGCCAGTTATGAGGTTTACTATTTTTCTCAGATGAGGAGAAGACTCTAAGTTCTTCTGTGTTAACGTCAGGAGCCATTTTCTCTCTCGGTTTGAGTGAATGTGACTCCAAGTGTCCGAGCAGGGTGAGGTCACTGCTTATCACTACAAAACATGATCTGTGTTCGACAGCTGGATATCCCCCTGTAACAAAACAGCAAATCCTCCTGAACCTTACGACTACGGTAGAAAATACAATCATCTAAAAATAGAATCTCTTATTAATAGAATCTCGATATTGTCAAATTTCAAAATCCACAACTTTCATACCAAGAGAGGAAACTAGAACATAAGTCACAAGAGGTGAGTTATTTTGAGAAGGAAGCAAAGCACAACCATAAGAGATCAGGAAGTAAAAAAAAAAAAGGACTGTTGGTTTCTGCACCTCATCTCGGCAAGAAACAAATATCAAACATTCTTAGAAAAGGAGAAAGATTAACTTACAAAAGACAATTAAGGCACATACTGTGTAATATGAGAGGCAGCAATAGACTCAGTGATTACATCTGTGCAAACATCAAGCAACTTGAGTGACTAGAGAGTTTGTGGAGCATCTGAAACTTTAAGCGGAGTGAACACAGACGAACAACTTCTTGTGCTCCTCCCAGTAGTGGAGATCATCGCTGAAGCTCCAGGAGCAGGCCAGGTCCTTGCTGGTTATCACCGTGTGGACCACGCAGTCTCCGGGTAAATTCTCAAACAGGAACTCAGCTACACCCTTCGCCGTGACCTTCTTCTGACTCTCGATCAGCTGCTGGATGCGACTCCCGTCCACAGGCTCAGACGAGGAGCTGTAGGACACCCAGACATTGAGTGTCTCATCCGATGAAGGGACCTGGAAGCGACTCTTCCCCGTTGGGCAGTGGAAATCCTTCTTGTTCTTGGCAAAAAAGCCTGAAGGCGACTTGAATACACGCACGGACCAGCCGACCCAGTCGTACTTCTTCTTCAGTATCTCTATGATGGTATCAGCTAACTGCTGACTGGTTAAGTGCGACTCGTCTCTCACGAGTCGACGGGAATCCAGCTCGGCCTGTTTGGGGAAGCTGACGATGCAGTCTTCGATCACAGCGTTCATTTTACCTTGGATAGTGTTCATCTTCTCACCCCAGTCTTTCAGAAGTGCATCCTCCTCGTCGTATCCCTTCAGAGCGGCGTGGCCCAACAGAGCGATTAGTCCGATGCAGAAAAGCTTCTTTAGTCTGGCGCAGAAGTCCTCCACCGGCCGGCGACTTTTCTCCTCGTAGTTCAGGGTGATCTCCAGCACAGATTCCCCGGAGAAGTTATCTCCAGTCACAACGTTGTAGAGGGTGTTTAGGTTTTTGTCGCCCCCCGTTTTGGCAAAATGCTCCAGGAAAGTCTTCTTCTTGACTTCTCTGAACTTGGGTTTGGCGTTAAGGATGTCCATGTACTTCCTGAACTGGTTGGTGATGTTCTCCTCCAGTGAGAAATACGCAGTATCCACTCCGCTCTTCTTGATCTCATCGTTGATCCGCTTAATCTCCTCAGACACCACATCCAGACGCTCCCGAACTTTCTGAAACTGCTCCTTCATGAACGCGGCCTCTTTGCTCTCCACATTGTCCAGAGCCAGTTTGACAATCGGAGCAGCGATGGAGAAAATGGGGAAGAGGTCACCCGCGATACTGGCCACCACTTCAGCTCCTTGCTCAAACACCTCCATCACAGTCTCCACCATGTCCTTTCTCTCTGCTACTAGCTTCTGTAGCTGGTTTGCCATCTTTGCTGATGTTGTTCCAAGCTGATTCTGACAAGGAAAAACATTGGTGGTTAGAAATAGTTGATCCAGTCAGAGAAATACAACCCGGGCTAAATAAAAAGAGGCGATAGGTGTCAGAAATAGTGACAGAAACAAATGTTGGGTTAAGTAGATTTACTTACAGTTCTGTGGCAGTGTTGTTGGACAGTGGCTCGCTCTCCTGCTCCTCTCACCACACGGTCAAAACTGATAAGGAAAGAGAGAAAGAGCCGAGTGAGCTTCAGAGCCGACTGCTGGTCACACCCAGTGAGCAATGAGTCAACAATGCAAAGGGAATTCAGCAGTGACGGAAGAGCAGTGTGGGTTTAACTGTTACGTCACTAGTTGGAAATAAACAGTTTCATTAAAAGGCTCATGAAAGTTCAAAGTTTATATTTTGAACTTTGTGAGAAAAGTGAAACGAGCAAAGTACAATTTATTTCCCTTAGTAAATTATGAGGAAACATATTAGGAAACATTGAGGAGCTTCAATACCAAGCCTAACCAGGACTACTACTAAAATACATTATATGGTCAAATAATATACTGTAAAATAGGAAATGATGTCAAAAAGAAACCTTTAAAGGTTCAGTGTGTAGACTTTAGCGACATCTAGTGGTGAAGTTGCATGTTGCAGCTCACCTCACCCTCCCCTTCCAAACATGAAAGAGAGCCTGCGGTAGCCTTCAGTCCTCATAAAAACTCAAAAGGGGTTTAGTTTGTCCAGTTTGGGCTACTGTAAAAAACATGGCGGCCTCCATAGAGAGGAACCACTACTGATCTAAATATAAACTATTTAAATATAAAGTATTTAATCATAAAGGCCCCATTCTAGAGTAAAGAAAACAACAATTCGTACAATTTAGATGAAACACACAAATTAAAACGTCTCAAGTATTATTTCATATTCAATTTCTGCCAATAGATCCCTTTCACATAAATCTTACACACTCGACCTTTAAGAATTCACGCGTAAAAGAATAGTTTAACCTCTTGGGAAATTTGCTCTCTTGCCCAGACTTAGGGGAGAAAATGGAAACCACTGTCACATTCATCTATTAAATATGAAACCATTTAGCTTAGCCTAGCATAAAGATTTTACTTTACTGGTTTTTAAAACAAACAGGATAAAGTGGCTGGTATGTGGAATTTATTACCATACATAGACAAGCTGGCTATCTTAGCTTAGCATATTTTAGCTTGCAGGTTAGATAAACCTTTGTTAACCTGACTCACTCTCTTGTTTATCTCAAAATGAATTCCTAAAAATGACAAACTACTCCTTTAACTTTGAGCCAAACCAGACGAGAGGTCCTAAAAGTGCTTATATGTCATGTTTAACAAATCCATTTCCAGGACAAGTAAGATAACGGCATCTGCTGATAAAGACTGAAAGCTAGAAGCTGGACCTTGAGTTGGGATTGTTTTGTTTAACAGTCTGTTGTTTTTCTGTGTGAAAATCGACTGCATTTTCACCAGGAATCTCAATTATTTATCGTAGTAATGACGCATAAAATAATTAAAGCAAGTATTCTGTCATGCTCGGGGATGACAGCTACTTCCTGTCTTGCACTTTGTCACCTTAAATACAAGATGAGCACATGACTTGGAAAATCTAACACAGACACTGAGAGTAGGAACAGATGATTTCACAGGCATGCTCAGACATGTCCTTCTACAAAACTGGAAACCGGTTATTTGGGTGGAATTATTGACAATCTGGTACGAATTTGTCTGCACAAATAGTCACAGGGCCTCACAGAGTCAGATCATATTTCATTGCTGTTTTGAACCTCGTCCCATGTTAATGTTTATGTCTTGTTCGGGTTTCTGGGTTTCGTGAGGCAGCAGCTGCAGCAGCACAGTTTGCTCCCTCCGCCTCAGTCGATACGAAGGCAGCGGGCGTGGGAAGTGATAAAGTGGACGAGGTGAAACTTGCTGGGCAAGGGTGCGTTTTACAGTGGAACTCAGCAAGTTACCACGGCAACAAGACAATGGAAAGTAGTCTGTCAGCTAGTTCGTCCCTCTGCTGAGGTCCGCTCGATCCCGGGGGGGGTTATCTGGCTACACTGCAGAAGATTACAGGGGGAAGATAAGAACTGTTCCTCAGTCTGATGCATCGCACACGTCTGCAGCCGCGACAGATTCTATAACTGTGATTACATTTCAACATCAGACCAAAGATGACTCACCTTACGTCTTAAAATTAAACTGTTTGATATCTTGTGAAATGTGGTGATAGACTTACTTATTACATTACTCGTATGACCGTACAGTAAAAGCTTAGTTCATAACCTGACTCAGTCCACCGGGCGACACAATCTGTCAACAACCACCTCTAAAATTAAAAGTAACTAACATATTATGTCTCAATCTTTTAATCTGCAACAAAAACCAAAGTGTAAAATCGCCCCATTGTGACTATTTGTTGGTTTCGGAGCAGTGACTCAACGCCCAACTTAAAAAACAACATCAGCTGTATTTAGCATTCAGTTCTGTGCTTGTGAAACAAACAATATCCAGTTTGTTATTCAATGAGCTTCAGAGGAGCTGTCAGGTTTATATCTTTCAACATAGCCAGGCTAGCAGTTCCCCCCTGTTTCCAGTCTTTATGCTAAGCTACAGATGCAGCTTCATTCAGACTTGCCATGTAACTGAAATAAAAAGAAATAAACAAACTATTTCTTTAAGTTATTTGAACATCAACAACTGAGATCTGAAATGAGAGCGAGCTACATTTGTGAGATGAAAGATGCAAAATGCTTGAATAATTTCCTTGTAAGATTTGACAACAGACACAACAAAGTACACGAGATTCCATTAGGATGTCAGGGCATTGACAGTTACTGCATCTTATTTGATTTGACCGTGATAACGCTGTGATTCCTGTTTTCCACTGATCTGTTCTGTCTCCATTTCTCTCTCTCTCTCTCTCATCCTCCCAGGGGTTGTGGAGCTGCAGTCTTAAGTGCACGTGAGGCCCCTTTACACAGTTAATTCAAACATAAAAGTGCTCTGAGGAATCACACTTTCAGAGGCAAGGCGCTGCAGAAACTAACGGAACAGAGACTATTGATAATCACAGGCAGCACAGAATTTCCCTTGTATGCCCATTAATATTCAGACATAGTGGAAATACACATTGTATTGTAAAAAGTACAATTTCGACGCACTTCATTTTTTTACTTATTCCCATTGTGTGGTATTACGTATTCCCCACTAGGAGACACGTTACAGATTAAAAATACATATTATAATCCTAAAAAATACAAACAATATTTAAAGATTAAACCACTTACAATAAAGCAAGTGTCTCGATGGGATCCTTTGACACACTTGAGATATGAGCAATTATACTAAAAACTATAATTTCCACTCTAGTTATTGTCCTTTAAATAACTGTGTAAGATCATGTTTACCAAAGCCAGTAGTTTATAAGAATGCAAACAAATAAAATAGAGAACAAACCTATTTAAGCTTTCAAGTAAAGAAGTGCAAACTACTTCCACCTCAGCTGCAACAGCAAGATTCTGCAAAATGAAACATCCGTATCAACAATATTACAATATAATCACATATCAGTCAGAGTACCTTTACTGAGCAGTACCTTAATATTTTATGTACATGTTGCTGATAATACATTTGTACTTTTATATTAGTGACATGTCATATTTGATGGTTATTTTATGGTATTGGTATTAGTAGTAAATATCAGAAACTGTTAATATACCAGTTTATGAAATGCAATGATCTCAAATAACATGTTTCCCTTATAGACATTTTATAAATACTACTACCTCTCACAGAATTAGGATTAAAAGCAAAATGAAACCAGTCTGAACACATCAGGTGCTGGAAACCGTTTGGCTCTGGACAGATTCTAAACAGTTCATGTCTCAGATTCTTCCTCTGAACACAAACACGAGCTGCGTCCCCCGAGTCAGCTGACTCTCCCTCAGCCAGACGTGGCCACAGAGAGAGAGAGAGAGAGAGAGAGAGAGAAACCCTCTCCAACGTTAATGCGCCTGTTAATGGAGAACATATCGATCCCACACAGTACAAGGCCTCTAATTGTATCATCTCTTCCAGCCGGAGGACAGAGAAGCAAACAAACATGGCAGGTTAACACCACAGATTGAGCTTTGGTTACCAGCACGTGGACGACGCCTTAAAAGTTGGACGCTTCCTGGAAAAAGTGAAGCGGAGCTGGCAACCAACGCCCCACAACAAGAGAGACACTTAAAAGTTTAAACTGCGTTAAAAATGTGAGCAGATTCATCCAATCACCTGCTTCACGTTATTACACGAAGCTGCTTTTATGAGATGTGTGAGTAAGTTTGGAGTTTTAAAGGCTGCGCTCGTGCGTAAAAGAGGAAAAGACGCACGGTTATGTAAACGAGAAACTCGAGTAAAGTGGATGAAAGTGAAGCGAACATTTCCCCACTAACGTGTCCCGGTCATTGCTTCGCAGTTACTCGACGCGTCCCTGTTCACTTTGAGAGGTTTAGATCGGACTCACCTTGAAGAGTTTGCGGAAGAAGTTCACAGAGACTTCCAGAGAGTTTGTCTTCCTATTGGTCATGTGTCTCCTCGCGTTAACAGAGCAGAGTCACACCCAGTCAAACAGAAACACACAAAATAAACTTGGGCGGTGGAGCCGGAAAAAAAACCCAGTTGTGTGAGCATAACAGGTTGTTGCTGTAGCTGTTATTCATTCTGAGGAAACCTCCACCCTTTTGATAAACAGTGACATGTTGGCTGAAATCCAGAAGGTGCTGTTAAATAACCCGAGTAACGACCAGTGATGACAGGAACGTTCATATTGGTTGTTTATTAAAAATCAGAGTGAAATATACATTCGTGTCTCGGTAAATGTTTTTAGAAGTTTTCCCCCGCAGCCCTATGTTGCACCAAAAGCAGCGACAAATAAAAAACATGTTCTTTAATTAAATACACATTTGTATCCAGGAGTGGTCACAGGAGGTATTAAATGGCTTAAGGGATAACAGGTACCGTAGATATATCAGCTAGCAGACTAATATCTTCATATTTCCCACCCCCGGTCATATCTAATCTTTATATGGTTCATTACACTTAAAGGTAAGGTTGGTTTCATCAATTAAAGAGGACAGGACCGATCATTTCATTTCGTCAGGCAGTGCACGTTCATGTATTTTGTAGCTTTGACAAGAAGGCCAATGGGAGGAGGGGGGTGGGATTTATCGGTTGAATATTTTCCAGAATAACCAACCCGAACTTTAAGTCTGGCACCGAGATGCAAGGCCCCCCGGAATTTCTATAACACCCTGAAGCTGCTGTATCATCAAGCAGAGGGAAGATTTACACTGTTTGTAAAAGAATACATTTTAAAGTGAGCAGACAGAGCGGATTATGCATCAACACAGACAATATTTACGACTAAATGTCTTTTTTTGATTTATCTGATTTCCGGACATTCATGAATGTATTTGTAGCTTGATTCTTCGTGGAGGCAGCCACAGCTTATGTGTATCTTTTTCTCTTGGCCTACTCAGGGTGGATACACAGGTAGGCACTCTTGTCTTTTCCAAAGTAGTAACAATCCTCATGGAAGTTGTTGGTCTCCACCACCTCCTTGTAATGGCTGACAGCGTGGACCAGGCAGTTGGGGAAGCTCTTCTGCAAAGTCAGAGCCACCGTCTTCATGTTCCCCTTCATCTTCTGCACCTCCAGCTGCTCCTGGATCTGTTTCTTGCTGATGGGCTTGGGGTTGACACAGAAGGAGACCACCACTTTGATCTTGTTCTTGGTCAAAACGTCAAACCAGTTGGCGCCTTCAGTGCTGTGGTAGTTCTTTCCTGCCAGCCAGTTGAAAAAGAAAACACGCTCCTGGTCTCTGAAGGCCCTGATGGACCAGTTCACCCAGTCGTATTTCTTAACAAGTGAATCCAGGAGGGATTTGGTCAAGTTGGCGTCAACAGTGCCGGAATTCTCCTGAAGCTGGTGCTCCATGTCCACCTTGGCTTGCTCTGCAAAGTTCTCTGTACAGTCATCCACTGCGGCTTTCATTAGGTTCTCCACGTCCTCCATGCGTCCCTGCCACTTCTTCACCATGTCCTCGCCCACTGCCCCTTCCTTGAGGGCAGCATGGCCCATGACGGCGATAATGCCCACTACAAAAAGCTTCTTCAGTCGGGCACAGAAATCCTCAACTGCTCGTCTGCTTCTCTGCCTTGTGGCGACTGCAGTTTCCAGCAGAGGGACTCCTGAGGTGTTCTTCCCGATGACGGAATTGTAAAGCGAGTCCAAGTTCAAGTCGCTCTCTGTGTTCTCGTAATGGCTGAGGAACTTCTGCATCTTCTTCTCCCGGAACTCCTGCTCGGCATGGACGAAGTCCTGGAACTTTTCGTACTGGCTGAGCATCTGTGCCTCTCGATCAAAGTTCTGCTTGTTCATCGACGTCTTCTGCAGCTCCAGGGAAATTTCATCGATCTCATCATGGATTCCCTCGAGTTGCTGGTTGACGATTTTAAATTGTTGGGTCAGGTAGCGAGCCTCTTTGCCATCCGGGTTGCTGAGAAGCTCGGCCGTAGCCATGAACACAACCTTCAGCAGGGGATGAAGCTGGCCCACTGTGGAAGCGAGCACCTCGGAGGCTTGCCCCATGATCTCCACACCTTTCTCAATCTTGTCCCTGTTCTGGACGAGCCAATCTGCCACACTGTTCATCTTTGCACTATGTTTTATTAGCTAACTAAGCTAATGTGTTTTCCACAGCCAGAGACCTTGGTGGTGCCTGAAAGCAGAAGAAACACGACACCCTTGTAAAGTTCATGATAGTGTGACTTTATGGCATTTCAGATTTGGCAAAGCAAAAGCAATCAGCTGATATGAAGTCATGGAGGGGATTTACGTAAAATATGTACGTAAAATATGACCTAACCCGTTTCTCTAGTTCCCTGGAATCAATATCCAGTTGAGAGAAAGGCACACCCAGGGCTGAGGAGAAAATCCCCACCACTGCACTTGTTCAATAATGATATAAATTGAACGTGTAATTACACAACAGAATGAAATCCCATTCTGACAAAAAAAAAATCTAATAAATAACTTTGAAGGAAAAATACTTACTGAGTAATTATCTTGCTTTGTGCTTGGAAATATCTTCTAAAGTTTGTCTTCTTTTAACACAACAAGTATAATATACGTTTTTGTGAGAGGAGAAAAAGAAAAAAGGTCTCCTCTTTCACCGTGATACACTTTGCTATGGAGCTCCAGAGCTTTAATGGAAACCACCTAGGTGCGTCTGTAGCAAAACCACATCCCCCTGAGGACTCATCTCCACCTCGGACCTATCAGGGCCCGTTTTTCAACAGCAGAGAATTTTAACTTTTCTGGAAAGATTAAGTATAAAATCAATGAATATAATAAAGGCCACGTTCCTTCTTTCTTTCTTTCTTTCTTTCGTAATTTGTAGAACATTAAAAGTGATGGTAAATTGGTGAAGTAGATGATGTGGATGCAGAATCAAGAATTAGAGCAGAAGATGATAAAACTCACCTGTCTAGTTAAATATCCAGTGGGATAGAGTCCAGTTATCCAGTTATCCAGTTATCCAGGAGTCCAGCTGTACCTGTGAGCACCAGCCTCTTTGGGATGTATATATAGTCTCTCTCTCTCTCTCTCTCTCTCTCTCTCTCTCTCTCTCTCTCTCTCTCTCTCTCTCTCTCTCTCTCTCTCCCTCCCTCCCTCCCTCCAAGTACCTGTCTGTCTGTCTCTCTCTCTCTCGCTCGTCACTCCTTCTTTAGAACTCCTCCATCCCGTTCTAGGATTCCTCAGAAACCCACTCAGAGGGATCACGGGCCGGCACTGACACAGATAACATCCTCTAAACACTCCCCATGCAGGGACACCATGCACCCTGGGAAAAAAAAAAACACCCGGCACACACACACACACACACACACACACACACGCACTGTCAAGTGCCTGAGCTGGACAACCTCACTTGCTCCCTCCCAGTGTTGTGCCGGGTGTTTGTTTCCCAGACAAAAAACATCTAAAGAGCTGAACTTATGCTGCCAAAGAAAACGATTTGCACAACACTCACATGTAGCGTCCCCACATTTGGAGCCCGAGACGTCGGCCTGTTTATGAGGCTCTGGCTGCAGCATCGATGGAAAGTGTTGGATTTGTAGAGACGCTTTGCCTTTGTTGTCTGTGGCTGTGTGGGCTCGCCAGGTGGAAACATGGGTGAACTATTTGAGATAATGACAGCCAGCTGAGGGGAAACTGGCAGGAAGCGTTGTGTGCATTTGAACCAGATATTAGAAAAGCTAACTGCAGGGAATCTCTTTCATGATTCATAATCGGGTCGTTTTATGGTAAATTTTTTAATGCTTTCATTTATAAGTACTAGTGGAAATCTAAACCTGCCTCTTTTGGTTGCAGTTTTCTTCCTGAAACTGTAAAAGTGACCTGCAGGAATCGAGCCGCAGCGAGTACAGAGCACTGGTCGCCTGGTAATTCAAAAGTTTAATAATATTCAACTAATCGATTTTAAAAATCGCACCAAATTCGACACTGGGGCCCTTAACAATACACAAGCCAAATTTTGAAGCCAATAAATTCTCAAGATTTCTGGAATTAATAGATAGAGTTGACACTAATGTTTACAGTTTCAAGAGATATGATTCCACCAATATCCCCAAAATATGAATATATGCAGTCATTGCATTCATTTGTGTTGATTCATATAAACATACTGAAAAATAAAAAATCACTACGTTGCTTGGTTTCTTTGTAGTAAATGTATATTCTATCCTATCAAGTACAAAAGACGAAAATACAAAATGTAATTTCTTTATTGATACATTTATTAAATTTTTCATTGCTGTTTTCTCTCTGATGATAATAAACATAATGACAAGATCCAGTCCCAGAGGCCGTGCTCTCTCTTGTTTGTCTGGATAAATGATGAATGACTTCCTCGTCCAAGGAAGCTATATTGACCACGTCTTATCTTTTTGACCTTGTCAAAGCTCCCAGGAAAAGCCCCCGGTGGCTCATCACAGGGCAGAAGATACACAGTGTTTTCTGGAAACAGCGGGTTGGTGGTGTTTGAGAACATCAATAGCACTATACCGGAGAGCATTAGAGAGAGATGAACGATCATAAGACAGAAGCTGAAACAGGCAGATAAAGACGCTAAGCCTGAAATACAAGGCTTCATTTTGGCAGAGCTTTAAACAGAGCTCTGCAAAATGTTAATGAGCTGCTCAAACCCGGACTCGGTGCCAATTTATCGTGCTTACTGTTGCACAAACTGCACAAAACTGCACAACCTAATTGGTTTTGTTTTGTGTACTACATGCCCACTGACAGTTTCTCTCATGTCCTGTACATGTCGCCAGAGGCAGAGAGAAAGTTGGTCCGTGTCCAGATTATTATCATTTCCCTCGAAACTGCAGGTATTTGAACGCTAGGAGAGGATATATTTAAATGTGCAGAGAAATCCTGATGAGCTGCTGATGTGTAAACTGCTGAAATAGCATCTGTCCACTGTGTGATTTAAAAATCTCATTACCAGCTGGCATTGAGAAAAATAATCCATGTAAAATGATTTGTTGTTATAGAGTAAAACATTCACTTCTGCTTATTGCAAATATTTCATCACTACTTTCTTGCAGCCGCAGAAGAAAGTTAAAACCTTAATATCGCAGCGTGCTCACATAAAAAAGTGATAATAAATCTTTCATAAGATATCAGCATCAAACCAAAAGCAAACCACGTAAATGAATGAGCAAAGAATGAACCGTTAGACCCTGTTTACACCTGGAATCAGGACGGGGTGTGTCAGGAGTCATGAGTCATGAGTTGGGGCATCAAAGTTGTTAGAATTAATCCTAATGGGGTCATGAATGATCATCATCATTCACGTGGAACATGAAAGTCTGGACAACATTTCCTGCCAATCCATCCAATAATTGTGGCGATTTTCAGTCTCCACACCAAGATTTAAAATTGTCACTTTCTCTTCGTCTCTAAATTCCTCCTTTGAGTAATTGTAGTGATGATGTCAGCAGATGTTTTCTAGCGGGAACGCCTCTGGTTTTGGTTTGAAGGTGTTTTCAGTCTGAGTAACTCTGGGTTTCCCGCTCCGCTCTCCAGATGTTTCCGGGTCACAGTGAACCTGGCGTCCAGCGACACACCAGCAGAGAGGACAGGGACGGAGGGAAAGTGCTTCCTCAGTCAGTATCATGGGCAGTTTTGTGGAAAATATAAGTGACAGAACTTCTATCAGATCCTCGTTGATGATTGTTCGCTGCTTATCTTATTCTGTAGCTTGAGCAGTGGGTATAAAGTCCCAATGAGATCAGGTTTTACCTTAATTAAGGACTTTTAAAAGCAGAGAAATTAACATTATCACCCAAAAAATAATATATATTTACGACTAAATGTCTTTATCTGATTTATCTGATTTCCGGACATTCATGAATGTATTTGTAGCTTGATTCTTCGTGTAGGCAGCTACAGTTTATGTGTATATTTTCCTCTTGGCCTACTCAGGGTGGATACACAGGTAGGCTCTCTTGTCTTTTCCAAAGTAGTAACAATCCTCATGGAAGTTGTTGGTCTCCACCACCTCCTTGTAATGGCTGACAGCGTGGACCAGGCAGTTGGGTAAGCTCTTGTGCAAAGTCAGAGCCACCGTCATCATGTTCCCCTTCATCTTCTGCACCTCCAGCTGCTCCTGGATCTGTCTCTTGTTGATGGGCTTGGGGTTGACACAGAAGGAGACCACCACTTTGATCTTGTTCTTGGTCAAAACATCAAACCAGTTGGCGCCTCCGCTGCCGTGGTACTTCTTTCCTGCCAGCCAGTTGAAAAAGAAAACGCGCTCCTTGTCGCTGAAGGCCCTGATGGACCAGTTCACCCAGTCGTATTTCTTAACAAGTGAATCCAGGAGGGATTTGGTCAAGTTGGCGTCAACAGTGCCGGAATTCTCCTGAAGCTGTTGCTCCATGTCCATCTTGGCTTGCTCTGCAAAGTTCTCTGTACAGTCATCCACTGCGGCTTTCATTAGGTTCTCCACGTCCTCCATGCGTCCCTGCCACTTCTTCACCATGTCCTCGCCCACTGCCCCTTCCTTGAGGGCAGCATGGCCCATGACGGCGATAATGCCCACTACAAAAAGCTTCTTCAGTCGGGCACAGAAATCCTCAACTGCTCGTCTGCTTCTCTGCTCTGTGGCGACTACTGTTTCCAGCAGAGGGTCTCCTGAGGTGTTCTCCCCGGTGACGGAATTGTAAAGCGAGTCCAAGTTCAAGTCGCTCTCTGTGTTCTCGTAATGGCTGAGGAACTTCTGCATCTTCTTCTCCCGGAACTTCGGCTTGGCGTTGACGAAGTCCTGGAACTTTTCGTACTGGCTGAGCATCTGTGCCTCTCGATCAAAGTTCTGCTTGTTCATCGACGTCTTCTGCAGCTCTAGGGCAATTTTATCGATCTCATCTTGGATTCCCTCGAGTTGCTGGTTGACGATTTCAAATTGTTGGGTCAGGTAGCGAGCCTCTTTGCCATCCGGGTTGCTGAGAAGCTCGGCCGAAGCCACGAACACGGCCTCCAGCACGGGATGAAGCTGGCCCACTGTGGAAGCGAGCACCTCGGAGGCTTGCCCCATGATCTCCACACCTTTCTCAATCTTGTCCCTGTTCTGGACGAGCCAATCTGCCACACTGTTCATCTTTGCACTATGTTTTATCACGCTAACTAAGCTAATATGATTTCCACAGCCAGAGACCTTGGTGGTGCCTGAAAGAAGAAGAAACACGACACCCTTGTAAAGTTCATGATAGTGTGACTTTATGGCATTTCAGATTTGGCAAAGCAAAAGCAATCAGCTGATATGAAGTCATTCTTTTCTCACAGGACATTTTCCTGACAAACAAAATCCTACAATGGAGCCAGCAGCAGGTCATGTCAGCACATGTAGGCATCGAGTTGCATGCCGCACCCTCAGAGCCTCAGCTAATGACAGGGACTCGTTCTTTCTGAACCTTGGTGGCATTGACAAAATAAAAAAAGCAGCTCATTAAGATACACAAACAAGGCACATATGGATGGCGGCTCAGAACAAATATCAAACATGGTTTGTGTACTCATGAATTATGACGTGAGGTCTTGTGCAACGTTGCAGCACTGGCCCTCCTGGGTGTCATTATTTCACTGGTCTAACAATAGCAAACACCCAAAACTAACACAGATGTTCACAACATGGGAAAAAAAGGGGGGGATTTACGCTGGTAACGGTAATATGGTACCTGGCGTAAAATATGACCTAACTCGTTTCTCTAGTTCCCTGGAGTCCATATCCAGTTGAGAGAAAGGCACACCCAGGGCTGAGGAGAAAATCCCCACCACTGCACTTGTTCAATAACGCAATCGCACTCTTCCCTCCTCATTACAGCCTCGACGTAATTAAACCCATTTACAGATATCGAGTTTTTAAAGGTTTCCGTGAAAGAAAAATTCAAATGCAGGTTTGTTTTTTTAACCAAAGAACATAGGCTCAGCAGTAATTGCTGCAGGGATGAGATCAGTGGTGTCATATTACAGCGTTTCCTATAACCGCACTAATTAGATTTACTTAATTCAGTCACATGTCATCAGTGTGTTTTGTTTTTTTAACACATTTCTGTGTGAACCAGCTGATGAAAACAACACTCAAGTGCACAATTTAAAAATTGAAGGTGTAGTTACATAACAGTCTGAAATCCCATTCTGACAAAAAATGTAATAAGTAACATTGAAGGAAAAATACTTACTGAGTAATTATCTTGCTTTGTGCTTGAAAATATCTTCTAAAGTTTGTCTTCTTTTAACACAACGAGTAAAAGACGTTTTTGTGAGAGGAGAAAAGAAAAAAGGCGAGTCCCACACAACCAGTTGATCAAACACTGGTCTCCTCTTTCCCCGTGATACACTTTGCTACGGAGCTCCGGAGCTTTAATGGAAACCACGTACGTGCGTCTGTAGCAAAACCACATCCCCCAGAGGACTCATCTCCACCTCGGACCTTTCACTGGAATCAGGGCCCGTTTTTCAACAGCAGAGAATTTTAACTTTTATGGAAAGATTAAGTATAAAATCAATGAATATAATAAAGGCCACGTTCAATAATGGAGCGAAAAGCTGAACAAACAAAACTGATTTAATTTCTCTCTTTCTTTCTTTCTTTCTTTCTTTCTCTTTCCTTCTTTCCTTCTTTCTTTCTTTCTTTCTTTCTTTCTTTCTTTCTTAATTTGTAGAACATTAAAAGTGATGGTAAATTGGTGAAGTAGATGAACGGGATGCAGAATCAAGAATTAGAGCAAAAGAAGATAAAACTCACCTTTCTAGTTAAATATCCAGTGGGATAGAGTCCAGTTATCCAGTTATCCAGTAGTCCAGTAGTCCAGCTGTGCCTGTGAGCACCAGCCTCTTTGGGATGTATATATAGACTCTCTCCCTCTCTCCCTCTCTCCCTCTCTCTCTCTCTCTCCCTCTCTCTCTCTCTCTCCCCTCTCTCTCTCTCTCTCTCTCTCCCTCTCTCCCTCCTAGTATCTGTCTGTCTCTCTCTCTCTCTCTCGCTCGTCACTCCCCCTTTTGGAACTCCTCCATCCCGTTCCAGCATTCCTCAGAAACCCACTCAGAGGGATGAGGGGCCGGCACTGACACAGATAACATCCTGTAAACACTCATGCAGGGACACCATGCACCCTGGGAAAAAAAATAAATTGTTGCTAGTTTTTGTGCATGTGCAAGTATGTGTGTGTGTGTGTGTGCATGTTTGAGAAAGAGAGACAAAGAGAGTGAGAGTAAAAAGGAGACCAGTCACAGTGGGGCTCAGCGAAGTGGCCCATCAGGACAAAACCCCTCTTGTTGTGGCTTGGACGACGTTCCCATGGCGACTGCACCGGTTCCTCCGACTGTGGCAAGAGGCCGTGCGTGGGTCGCAAAGCAGAATTCAGCTCCCTGGGTTTGGAGCACGTTAGCACCCAAAATATCAAAATAACAAAATACATCATGCACGACGGTTCAAGGCTGAAAAATCCTTTTAATTAGTGATGGAAAGCGATTGGTTGCTGGAGTGGAGCGTCGCAAACAGGGATGACGTTTACCCTGCAGGGGCAGAACTCTCAGAATCCGTCCGTCAC